>NC_034591.1:27870699-27893660 GCF_900095145.1 Mus pahari | reverse complement strand
TTTTTATTATTCCAGATGAATTTGCAAATTCCCTTTCTAACTCAGGAAAGAATTGTGTTGGAGTTTTATTTTGTTTTTTTTGTTTGTTTGTTTGTTTTTGTTTTTTTCGAGACAGGGTTTCTCTGTGTAGCCTTGGCTGGCCTCGGACTCAGAAATCCACCTGCCTCTGCCTCCCGAGTGCTGGGATTAAAGGCATGTGCCACCACGGTGGGCTTGAGTTGGAATTTTGTTGGGGATTGCATTGAATCTGTAGATTGCTTTTGGCAGAATGGCCATTTTGACTACGTTAATCCTGCCGATCCATGAACATGGGAGATCTTTCCATTTTCTGAGATCTTCTTCAATTTCATGAAATAAGCTTTTTAACTCGTGGAAAAGCGATTTTGGTTTCTGCTGCCCATTCTTGTTCAGAGCTGAGTACATCTTCTACGTGTTTCTCATTTTCTTCCTGCTGTCTTATTTCTTTTGGGGAGCCCTGGGAGGCTATCTGCAGGCATTTGCGTGTGTCAGTTAAACCCATGTCCTGTCCTGGAGTGAGACGTCCTTTTCCATCCAAGTCGTTTTTTATTTTTCTCAGTTACGCAGTCACCACACTGCCTTTGTCTTCTTCCTTTCCATTCTTCTCACAGTTCCCAGGGTCATCCTCAGAGATTGGTTGATGCTGCCATGATGGTAACAACAGTATGTGCATAGGGACCGCACTTAACAGTTTTAAAACTGCATTCAGAAGTGTCTGTAGCTGGTACCTACTGTTTGCCAGCCCTGTTCTAAGTGCTATTTGTTCGGAGTAAGGGAAGGGACACTTGGCTTGGCTTATTTTCAAGATGACCTTAGAGCCTAGGGTCAGCAAAGACACAAGCTCCAGTGTTTGATCTTTCCATTCACCCTGCAACAAACAGGGAAGGCACAGCTAGTGTCATTTGGCAGGTTAGAAAGTTGAGTCCCTGAAAGATGATATGAATGTGATGTCTATGTTATATCACTTTCATAACACAGTGCAGTGAGGTGCATCAATAAGCACTATAAATCATGTAATTTAATCCACACAGTAGGCATAGGTTCTGCTGTTATTATCTCTATTTAGCTGGGGAAACTTATATGATACAGAATAGTTAAATTTCATGAGGTAGAGATTATCCTCTCCAGGGTCACACAGCCTGTAAATGGCTGAGTCATGGTTGGAACACAGGCAGCTTGACTCTAGAGCTGACATCATTCTGTGGTGCTTTGTATATGCTTAAGCCCCGGGAGTGGCACTATTTGGAGGTGTGGCCTTGTTGGAGTAGGTGTGGCCTTGTTGGAGGAAGTGTGTCCCTGTGGGCGTGAACTTTAAGACCTTCATTCTAGCTTCCTGGAAGACGGTCTTCTCCTAGCTGCCTTTGGAACAAGAGGTGGAACTCTCAGCTCCTCCAGCCCCATGTCTGCAATGCTTCCACCTTGATGATAATGGACTGAAATGAACCTCTGAACCTGTAAGCCAGTCCCAGTTAAATGTTGTCCTTAATAAGAGTTGCCTTGATCATGGAGTCTGTTCACAGCAGTAAAACCCTAAGACATCATCCATCCATCAATCCATCCATCCATCCATCCATCCATCCATCCATCCATCATCTTTACTTTGAGACAAGGTCCTTTTACATACAGCTGGCTGTCCTGGAACTTACTCTATAGACCAGTCTGGCTTTTAGCTTTCAGAGATCTGCCTGGCTCTGCCTCTGCAGTGCTGGAATCAACGAAACTTCTTCCCTCCATCTTTCCTAGAAGATAGCCAATGGCAGTTTGGAATGAACGTTTTCCTTTTTAACCCGTGCAGCAGCTATTTTGGTTTCCTTACTGTGCCTGTTTTCACTCAGAATTAACCCTGTCTTCAGAGTTGTATTTTTGTGCTAAGTTTGTTTTGCTTACTTATTGTAGTTTATAGATAGTCTTTCAAGTTTTGTCAGTCTTTAGACTATCCCTTCTTTTTTTGTTGTTTCTTTGATATTTATTTCATGAGGAAAATTTTATTTTTCCTGCACCTACCCATGACTTCTAGTTTATTGACTCCAGGCATCCCTTTTATGCTTCTTATCCTTGATGTTTTCTGAAGTCAACAGTTCAAAAAACTTGATCAAATTAGGGTTCTGCATTTAGTTTGCCTAGCAGGTTAGATGATACCAAGCGCTCCCTCCCACCAAGTGCAGGGAGGGACTCACCCGGCCTATGATTCTTGTCTGTCTGGAGGTTATGTTTGATGAGTGGGTTCAGATATTGTGATCCAGGTTTATCTGCTGTGTGTTAATGGCTGATTACTAAATTTGAATATTAACTCCATGCTCAGCAGGGAGTATGAAAGCTAGTTTTCTTTCTTTAAGTACTCAGACTTATTCATATGTATGTACATAGTGGCTATTACAGACAAGATGAGTATTAACCAATGGGTGTAGTTTGTGATAAGATAGAGCTGGTAGATTCTAACATTTGAATATGCTAATGACATGGAATTGTTCCCTGAAAAGTGGTACCTTTAACGGAATGTGCTAGATTACCAAAACAAAACCAAATCAGGTAGAAACAGACAGAGCATATTGGATAAAGAAGAATTCTATTAGTCCATCGTGGATGATTACTACTTCCCAAAGGGAGTCAAATTGAGACAGAGGAGAAAAATACAGGTTTTTTATTTTGTTGTATGGCTCCTAGTTCTGTTGGCCAAAATATATCACCTAGGAAAATGTAAAAGAAGATTTTAGAATTAGAAAACAAGAGAAGAACCATTCTGTAATTTGCAAATAATTGACTCAGGTAAGGATTATCTACAGATACTAAAAAGTTTTGGTGAATGATTGCTAGAATTCCCTTCTTCTCAAAGTGTTACCTGGTACATGGCTTACTTCTTACGAGAGGAGCAAAGGACCTTTACAAGGGGGAGTTATATTTCAACCTAGTGGTCCTAAGTGTGTGAGAAGCTAACATTTTGTATCTACTGAAGTGGTGCAATGGGAAGTGTCCAAGAAGATCTTTAAAGTTCTTCCATCGAACTTCACAAAAATGGATTATGAGTGCAAAAGGCTGAAGAAAAGGAGACTCCCAAAGAGAGATGAGCAAATGCGGTGCTTGATGGTTGCAAAATCCGTGAATGAAGCAAGAGTTGGCTCAGTTGGAACAACTGTGTATTTGTTGGCGTATGTTCATTTGCTAGGGCTCCCATAACAACATGCCAAAGACCAGTCAGATTAAAGAGTTGGAATTAATTTTCACAATTATTTGGAGTGCTAACAGTCTGTTATCATGATCCAGGCAAGGTTGGCCATCCCTATGGGCTCTCTCCTTGGCTGGAAGTCGGTTGTCTTCCTCTATCTTCATGTGCTCCCATGCTTGGTTATATTTTAATGTCCAGCCCACTCATCCTCTCGCCTTCCCTCCTTCCCTCTTTCACTCCTTACCTTCATCCCTCCCTTCCTCCCTCTTCCTTCTTTTTTTTTTTATTATTGGGGTTTATTAAAAGGTTTTACTGAGTATTTAATCATGGGCCTTGTTGAGGAGCTAGATAGAGGTAAAAGTATAACTTCTAGTCATGAGAATATCTTTATTGTATCCATTGAATAACCTCATTACAGACCTTCGTTTACAAGTCATTTTTCTGAGGTGCTGGGATTAGGGTTAGGATTTAGGGAGACATAGTTTAGCTCATGGCAGAAATGACTCATATTCAAGTTGCCTTCGGTGAGACTGTCTTGTTAAGGTTCTAAGGAAACGGGTGCTCATGGTCTTTGTTGTTTTGTTTCTTGTTACATTTTAAGCTCCTGTGACAAGGACCTTCTTCTCTTGACCCTGATGTCTGTCAAAACATCTGACACATGACATTTTCATGCATCGTTCATTGATTTACACATTGCTTTGACACACCAACCCTTGGCAAAGTGAGTAGGGCAAGGTTTTCTGCTGTGTATATATCGCTTGTTGGGAACTTCTTCACTGTTTAATGACACTTCCATCTAGTCCCCTCCATCTTTAAACAAAATAAGAATCTTTTGGAATTTCTCTAACTGTGCATGAATGATATTCAAGAGAAAGCAGGGTGGAGAGCAAGCTTTTAACCTTATCATGGAGGAGTTGAGACTGTCCTAAGGGAGATGAGTACCCTGTGAACACAGAAAGGCTTCTTCCAAAGGTGAAGCCTTGACAAACACTCCCTTTTGATTGTGAAAGTTTGGTGTCACTGTCAGGAACAGTTGTCAGCAAGTCCCCAACAACACTTGAGGCCACTTCCAAGTATACTGGGTCGTCAGGTGGCTTGAGGCTTAGTGCTACTGTTACTGGAAATTTTGGAGAGCCCCACTTAGGGAATTGATAGGAAAACTGGGGTTCCCTTTGGGTTTTTAGTCTTGTAAGAATTGACTTGAGGGCAACTATTATTGGAATTTAAGAGAAAAATCCCAGACCAGGTAAGCTATAACTCTCAGAAGCCACCGAGGTAAGGAAGATGAGAAAGAAGCAAGCAATCCATGCCTTTTGAGTTGGGGTCAGAGGTCAGCAATAGAGTCCTGAGGCAGACGGCCACGGGGCAAGAGTGAGGTGTAGCAAGGAGGGAGATTTAGAGGAAAAGAGAGAAATTCCAGAGTGTCTGGAAAGCATAGCCAGGCCATGGCCAGACTCTGAGAGCAAAGCAAAAGGGAAACTTACGCTGGTGTGAATAGTTGAGAAAAACTGGCTTGTGTGCTCCAGCTGCATGGCGTGGTATATGGCTGCTGTGAGGGTGGGAATTTTTGGAAGGAAAGATATATTATCTCATCAGAGGGATAATTATTCTTCCCATGACTTTGACTTATAGTGAATTGGCCTTTCTAAGGTGTGGTTGCTTGGCCTGGTGATTGGGCCCAGTTGGATGTACTCTTTTGTATTGGCTAGTTTAGAATGTTAGGCGTCTACCCCATGTGAGAGACAGATTGCATTCTTCTGAGCAGGAAGATACATCTTTCCCCAGGAGTGCACATCAGAGCCCTGGTCAAGGCTCCTGTGACATTCTTTATTCTGAAGTAGTAACTCTACTAGTTACTACGAATCTAAGAGATGGGCTGAAAGAAAGAGATAGATGTAATCCATTTCGGTCATAACAGTCTAGACACCTGGTCCCAAAGCTGTTCACCAGAAGGGATTAGTGTCTGTGTTTGGGTTTCAATCACACCCACATATATAGCTGTCAAGTCCAAAGCCCCTCTTCCCCCTCAAACCACAGTGCTGCTGACATCGTCCTAAACTGAAGGACTTTGGCTGGGTAAATAAGCCTAAAGTTTTCTAATCACAAGAAAACCAGATCTCTTTAGGCTGTTGAGTTCACCAGCAACTTCCCTTAATCCTCCAGGAATGCCCCTTAATCTTTTCCCAAAGGCCAGTTACCTCTGGCCGGGGCACCTAGCCCCAGATCAGTCCGGATGGCCTGTGTAAGTGCATCCCCAACCGACTGAGCGTCATAGCAAACCTACTTTGTCCTCCCAAGAGATGATAGTTTGATTCTAGCCAGTATTTCCTTCTGCCTGCTGAGCCGTCTAGTCCGGTAGTTTCTCTGAATCATCAGTTACCTCCTTCAGGCATGGTGGCCCGAGGAGATGAGAAAGCAGACTGCAGACCCAACACTCATAGCTGGAGAATCAGATGGACTCAGAATTGCTGCCTATGGGGACCCTTCCCTAAGCTGTCTGCACAGTTTCTGTCTCTTGTTTTCATATTCAGTTTTTTAAAAATCTTAATGAATTAGTTAATTAATTAATTATTAATTTGTGGAGGCCAGAAGGTAATCTTTCTCAGTTATTCTCAGAAAACAGATACGTTCTTTGCTGAACCTGAGATCTCCTATTCAGTCAGGCTGTCGGGCCAGCAAACTGCAGGATCCACCTATGTGTGCGTCTGCGTGCTGAAACTGCATACATGTGCGGCCTCACTTGGCATTTTATGTGGGTGCTGGGGATGGGATCTCAGATTCTCAAGCTTGCCTGTTAAACACCTCATCGTCTGGGCCACGCCCCCTCCCCGACCTCCTAGCCCCTCAGATCTCTTCTTCGACTGCTGTGCCCATCAACCAGAGATGCATTCACTTCTAAGCATTCACATGATCCTTATTTTTCCTCTGAGTTGAAGGATTCCACCTTCTTTTACCAAACTCAGCGTCAGGTTCTCTGTCCAGTGTGGCTCATGGACAGATTTGGTCTCATCAGCAACTTGAACGGAGACCTTTAGCCTGATTTTTTTTCTCCCGGGTCATTTGCCTTCCACATTGATTTGTTCCCGGAGGACAGTTAAATCAAGAACCTTGCCCGTTTGCCCTGTTTGAATCTTGTTTTTGTCCCCTCTGCTGTTTGATGTTTAACTGGTTCATACACTCCTCATGTTGGTTTTTCCTGTATGGATTCTCATTTGTGCCCTGTTTAAAACCAGACTTAAGATTACAGAAGCTATGAACACCCGTGCGTTTTTCTAGTGCCTTTTTCAATCTCTTTCTCTCATTCAGCTGGGGTCGTTTCACTGCGAGAGTTCACGAGTCATCACTGGTGCCCTGTGGTCAACAGTGTGACCTGCTGCCATTTGGATCAAATCTTCTGGTTCAGAGAAAGCTTTTGTAGTCTCCCCTGCTCAGTTACCTGGTGCCGATCCATTCAGGTGGGCTGTTCTGACTTTGGAAGGATAAGGTGGCTGCAAAGCCAAGCACAGCTACCTCTGTCCCCGACTCTGCATTTCCCTGCAGTCTTTGTTCTCTTTCTTTCTCCCTTTTAACAGGTGAGGGGAAACAAACAAACAAACAAACAAACAACAAACAAACCAGAGTTCCTGCTGCTTGGTAGTGAAAGAGAGTTTTACACCTGCCCTTGCAGAGACCATAAGAAAAGTCCAGGAAGCACCTAAGGAGGAGACTCTGGCGAGGCAGGAAGTCTCCCTGGAGGAAGAGACATTTGACTCTGTTTATGAAAGGAAAACAACATTGTTTAGAATTCTCCTTGTAGGTATTTCCCATAATCTGCAACCGTGCAATAGTACCATGAACTCTTATGCCTGAGTCAGTAAGACCTGTCAGTCTACAGCCAGTAGTTTATTCCTACCGTTCTCAGGCTTGGATCTGACCCTCAGGTAAGCACTTTACTTAGATGTATCTGTACCTGGAAATCTTTCTCCCCTCCTCCCCTTTCACCTGTCTTTTCTTTTACTCCTCTTCCCTTTTCTTTTGTCTCAATTTGCCTTTGTAGTGTAAGGCGTGCACTCTACTACTGAACTACACCAAAACAAGCTTTCTGTCTATTTATTTATTCTTTGCTTTTCCTTCTTTCGATTCCTTTCCTCGCCTCCCCCCCTCTCCTTCCTTTCTTCCTTTCCCTTTTCCCTTTCCATTCTTTTCCTTGAGACAGGGCCTTGCTGCATTCTGGAACTCACTGCGCTGGCCTAGCTGGAGTCACAGGTTGTGAGCTGTCCTTTGCATGCTGGGAATCAGACTTAATGCTCTGGAAGAGCAGCCAGTGCCCTTAACTGCTGAGTGTCTCTAGTCCCTATAGGACCACCCCCCTTCCCTCCCCTCCGTTCCCCTCCTCTCCCTTTCCTAGTCTGCCTTCCTTTCTCTCTTTCTTTCTTTCTTTCTTTCTTTCTTTCTTTCTTTCTTTCTTTCTTTCTTTCTTTCTTTCTTTCTTTCTTTCTTTCCTTTCTTTCTTTTTTTTAAGACAAGGACTCATTATGTATGCAGCCCTAGCTGGCCTGGGATTCACTATGTAGACCAGTCTGGCTTTGAACTTACCAAGCCCTAAGTAATATTTCTTAAAAGCAGGAGGATTCACGATGTCATTTCAACACCTGAATTACTTTACAGTAATTGAGTATCTATAACTGACCAGTCTTGTATGCATCTTACCACTTCCCTTTTGTGTTCAGCAGTTATTAAATTGCCATATAAGTGAAACTTTGTTTTGAACCTAGTTCTCTTGCTTTCTTCATCTCATGCTGGTTCTATGTATCTGAAAACCTTGGATTGTGTGCTTATTAAGACTCTGCCATATGCGATGGGACATCCCATCCAGTTACTCTACTATGCGTCTTAGGATTTCTTTTGCTGCAACAAAACACCATAACCAAAAAAGCAGGTTGGAAAAGAAAGGGTTTATTCAACTTACACTTCCATATTGTTGTTTATCATCACAGGATGTCAGGGTAGGAATTCAAACAGGGCAGGAACCTGGAGGCAGGAACTGATGCAGATCATGGAGGGATGCTGCTTACTGGCTTGCTCCCCATGACTTGCTCAGCCTGCTTTCTTACAGAACCTAAGAGCTGATAGCCCAGGGATGGCACCTCCAACAGTGGCTGGACTCTCCCCATCAATCACTAGTCAAGAAATTGCCTTACAGCCAGATGTTAGGAAGGCATTTTCTCACCTGAGGTATTCTCTTTTCATATGACTTTGGCTCGTGTCAGGTTGACATAAAACGACCTACAATGCAAGCACACACACACTATATCTATACCATCTATATCTATATCCTCTATATCTATATCCTCTATATCTATCTATCTACATCAACATTTTAATTTCTTTATCTACAAAAGGTACATAATTTCACCTGTTTGGGGAGCAGTTAGGAAGCTCCATTGTGTTCATGTTTGCAAAGCTTAGAAGAACACTAAGGGCATTGTAAGTTTTGTGGGAGCATCAGCTGTGGCCTCGGAGCTGGAAAAGTTGCTTGGAGTGCCATCAACCTTCCCTGGGGTATGCCAGAGGGTGGTGGAGTGCTCAGCTGTGTAGGAAGGTGTCGTTCGCTGGATGGGGTCTTGCCTGTTTGAATGTCCCTTGGTTTTGTTTCCATCTGGGTTTTTGCCTCTGCTGCATTTAGAAGATGTTGGTGCCCAGTAGAATTTTGAACAGAGAATGTGTTGCTTAGTGGACGCCGTTTCTCTACTGGCCCCTTTGTGTTTGACTGGTTGTCGGGGCTCTAGTAACTTGTGATAGCTTAAGTAGGGCCTTTCAGTACTTTCGAAACGTGGTCTATGCTTTTCTGCTGCCTTGTTCCCCAACAGGAATATGCATTCCCGTCTTCAGGACGGCGCAATCAGGTTTTATTCATTTAAGGAGCAGTGGTAATTTGACACTTGCTAATAGGTAACAAATTATATTGGGAGGGATAATTACAATTGCAGCTGGTTCCTAATTATACCGTGATCTCTATGCTTTTAAAAAATTGAGACTAACTTCACCTTATCATCCTGGAGAGTAATATTCTTCGTTAGGCAGACCATGAGACAAAGACTTAACATGGCATGCCCAGGGTTATCCGGTGCATGATTCACTGAAGGGCTTGGACTACTCCTCCCACATCTCTCAGGTGTTAAAATGAATATCTGGACGACCTGATTCTGGGCTCCGTTCTGATTTGGTAATGTAGAGCTATCCATTTCAGAATCCGAAAGACCCGTTTCTTCCTCTGGAAAACAGATGAATGGATGGCTTTTCACCTTAGAGAGCACAAGTGCTGTGAAGTGAGATCTGCTTTGAAGCATCGAGTACTAGGCTGGCTGTGGAAGAGCTGCCAGCATCTTGCTATGGCTAAAGCTAAACGGTCCAGTCAGTACCTTCTGCTTCCGGTACACTGTGTGTCCTCATCCAATACATGCCGGCCACTCACCACTAAGTATGTCATTCTCCCTTGGAGAAGGTTCTGGCAGTGCCTGGCAGTAGGCTTGGAATGATCCTGGGTTTATAGGTGAGAGAAGGGCCTAAGTGAGCCAGTGGAGCGTTACTAGTTACCATGTTCATGACAGCTGGGGTCTAGTAGATGCTCTCTACCACCTGCAGATAAGCTGACAGTGTCTGGAGTAATTGTTTAGGTTGTCCCAGCCTGATGTTGTTGACTTGCTTTGAGTGTTATATTGGCTTCTTACCAAGCCATTCTAGGCATCTGAGGGTATTGTTGGTGGCTCTTTGGTTTTGGCTGATTCTCCAGCTTTCCTCATGACACAGCAGGCACTGCACAGTATTTTTTCTTCATTCATTCCTTCATTCCTTTCTTCCTTCCCCACTCAATCCCTCCCTCTCTCTTTGTCTCCATCTCTCTGTCTCTCTCTGTCTTTTGTGACAAGGTCTCATGTAGTCCAGATTAGCCTTGAACTCACATAGCTGAAGGATCCTATCTTCTCAGTTCTAGGGATATAGGTGTGAACCACTATGCTTGGTCTATGCAGTGCTGGAAACAAAAAGCCCAATCTTTTGTGTTTGATAGTAACATAGTGTATCAATGGAGCTATGCTTCTAGTCCTCCAAAAGCATTATATGCAAACCATTTTTCTTCGTAGCATGTTATCTTTTGTTACCTAGTTCTGAGTTCAGTATTTTGGACCCTCTCACCTTTCATTTGTATTTGGGAGTAGAAGTGTCCTGTAATCTCATTATCAGCCTATTTGTTTGATTTGGGGATAGCCAATTTTAATTAACGGTTGAAGGTTTTGAGGATGTTTTTCCTTCATTCTAATTGGCTGTCAGATACCAATACGAAAGATAGAAGGTAGGTTTTTCTTATCATTTTGTAAGTGCAGATTTAAGACTCAGAGATGATAACTGATATGGTCAAGGTCATTAGGTGTGGCTGGGTCCCAAGATTTTCTTGTAAACTTTGTCCATGGACCCCAGGCAGTGGCAGCAGCTCCTGGTTTTTCTATAAGGCAAGAGCACGCAGATAGAAGCACGTAGATAGAAAAGTGTGTATTTTAGAAAAGGTTCTTAGTATCTCTTGTCAGTTTTTTTCTCCTGGGAACATTTACTGGCATGCTAGCTTGAGGGTGACGACAGTAACAGAACTGAGCGTTGGCATGGCAGAACCCAGAGCGTAAGACACCATCGATTGCTTAACTGCTACAATCTGCTTCTTAATGCCAGATTTTTAATCTTGATGGTTTTAGAGTTGTTTAATGGGCGTCTGTGGCAGAACAATATGTTACTGAGTTGGTCTGATAAGCGTCTCTAGCCAGCATGCCTGAAGTGACCTGCCCAGCCCTGGGATGCTTTAGAAGTGAGTCCTTGAGTGATAGGGACATCGAAGGTTGATTACCCACAAGTGTGTGGTTGGAAGAATGCTTAGCCGGGCATTTTGTCTGTGTACTGATTTATATTTCAGTAGCTTCCTGTATAATTACAGCTCTTCACTAAGAGAACCTAAGGAAACTTAACATAAGGCTTGAGTGACTGATTTGGTGACCTCAGTAAAAAAATGGATTTTGTCAATTTGATGAGATGCGCCCTCTCTCTCTCTCTCTCTCTCTCTCTCTCTCTCTCTCTCTCTCTCTCTCTCCTTTCTCTCCCCCCTCAAGGCAATGGTAACTGTGGTTTCCGGGAATTCCAAACTTCCTTTTGCAATAGCTGATTGTATCAGTCCAGGTTGACTTGCAGAAAACTGAGTCCTCACTAGCTGGTTTCAGCAGAGGGAGATTTATTGAAGGCTATTAAATGGGTTATAGAATTTGTTGGGTGGGTAAAGAAACAGACTTGAGGTTGAGCTCTTAGGAATGACTCCAGAGCCTCACAGCACACCAGACCACCAAGGGAGCAGTGGCCTCCTATGCAGTCAGGATGTCTGCTGCCAAGTCAAGGGTGTTTTGGAGGTTATGCTATGAACGATGTGGGAGGGCGGGACAGTGTCACTGAAAAAGAACAGGATACTTTCAGCAAAGGTGTCTGCTAGCAGAAGCAGCAGGAGTGTGGTCCACAGCCTCCAAATCTTTTCTTTGTAAATGCTACCACATTTCTCCTGATCGATAGTCCCTGGGCCATATAGCTGCAAAGGATTCTGAGAAATGGAATTTTAACTATGTGCTCTGCCATACAGGAAGATGGAGAGAGAATGTGGGTTGGAGCTGCTGAGTTGCTAAGCAATACCCAGGAGCAGTTTTGCTTCAGGATTTAGGTCCTCTTACACTTGGTTCCTCAGGGACAAGGACTGTGTAGCACTGGTTGTCCTGGCTCTTTTATTCTTAACCACCGCACGCTGGCTTTCACGCATACACATGGTGGCCTGCTTTTGATGAGTCACCTTTTCTGGTTTTTATATCAAAGATACACAGTCATTACATCAGGCAATCTTTGGGTGAGCAATCCCGCCAGTGTTGTGAGTGAGTTCAGGTGCTCACTCACTAGGAAAGTGAGTTAGGGAAGGGGGCCTGTGCTGATGGTGATACTGCAGTTGGCTTTCAGCCAGGGGCTCTGCCCACCGACCCATTGCGATCTCTTAAAAGATAGGCTGTAGCTGCCATTTTTATAGCTTCATGTTGTATTTGTTACTTTTCTTATCACTACCATAAATTATGTGGTTAAAGCAGCTAAAGGGAGGGAACACTTTCTGTCTTATGAAAATTTTGGTTTTATTTCAATTGACTGTAGCAGATAATAATAGCTCAACACACACACACACACACACACACACACACACACACACACACACACACACGCTCGCACACACAGACACACACTCAAAATCAGCAGCCTAAGCCCACAAGGGAGGGAGTAGTTGTTTTAGTTCATTGTTAAAAGGAGTAGATTCCATGGTGGGAAAGCTGTGGCAGCCGGAGGGGCTCTTGGCTGTAGAGGTGGGAGCTTGCCCTTGTCAAAGAGCAAACCCTAGACAGGAGGCAGGGCCAGGCTGTAACCTTCAGATCCTTCCCTATGAGTGACCACTTCCTCCAACTAGACCCCTGCCCCCAGACCTCTACCTGGGATCAAGTCTTCAAACACACGAGCCTATCAGAGGCATTTTGTATTTAAACTATAATGTATCCATGGCAGAGATTCAGAACTCAGGCCCTAGGTAGCTCTTTTGGGTTTTGAGTGCTCCCTTCATTTTTTTTTTTTCACAGATATTTTCATTACACGTATGTGTGCATCTGCATGTGGGGATGTGCATGTGAACGCACGTGCCCAGCTCAGCTCAGTATTTTGAAAGCATGGACCTGAAGGGAGCCACTAGTGTAGATCTCACACACATCTTACTTATCAAGACTTTTTTTTTTTTTAAAAAAAAGATTTATTTATTTTATGTATGTGAGTACCCTGTAGCTGTCTTCAGACACACCAGAGGAGGACATCGAATCCCATTACAGATGGTTGTGAGCCACCGTGTGGGTGCTGGGAATCGAACTCCAGCCCCATCATCAAGACTCTTTGTCAGTTGAGGAGTCCCTTAAGTTCTTCGTAGAGGCTGGCATGGTCTGCGGAAGCCCCCAGGGAGATCCAGCTGGGTCTCACATCTTCAGAACTTCCAGAGAGGAGTGACCCAATTTTATTTCTCCCGCTGCCTTTTCTTCCTTTCCCTCCTAAGACAAGGTCTCCTCCGTCTCAAGACGGTCCCAAACAAGCTTGCTAAATGTCGAGGAGAATCTTCCTGTCTAGGATCTTCCCTAGGGCTGGGATGATGGTACCCAGTTATGTTGGATTTCTTATTTGTCCCTACTGCCATCTGTCACACCTACTATTTTGAATGCATAAGTGTGTGCTGCTGCAATTTGTGAAAGTAATGAGCCTGGTACTGTGGCCAGGGTAAGCAAGCTGACTGAAAAAAAAAAAAATTACTTCTATGCGTAGGAATCTTTCCCCTGCAGTTGGCAACCCTAACTCGTGTTAGAGTGTATTTATTTGTTCTGAAAGACACCTTTCTGGTTCTTCCTGTTCTGTTATATTTTTATTCCCTTTATGAAAAAAGCTAGTTACTAAAGTTGGGTTATTATCTTACTGGTTTTTAGCTTCTTAAATTAGTTTGTGTATGTTTCTCAGCCCTAGTTTGTGTATATTTCTCAGACAGCTGTTGATGACTGCCACATATGGCTATAACTAGCATTTATCTTGTTAAAGTAAAATCCATATTTCATGATTCTCTGATTTTACTATCTAGTATCATGGACTTATGGAATATACCTGAAATTTTCACTCAAATTAGATGTTTCCCAGTGTGTGGGGGTAACAGACATGCAGCTCCTTGCTTCATTTTCTCATAAGTTTGGAATTACTGCAGTGTGTTACCTGACTGAGGACAAAATTCTCTATTGTGTTGATTTAAATACCAAGTGATAATTTCATAGTCACTTGCAAAGAATCTCTTCCTTTGTCGATTTGGAAACCAATTACTTCATTTATTTAAGGCACAGTGCAGCTTTTGTTTCAAAGTTAGACTGTATTGTACTCTGGTCTTTAAGTACAGATGATGAAGAATAAGTAATGATGACATTAAGTCATTGAATGACCAGTACGTGTACATATTTACATGGTATTATCTAAGATATACACCCATGTGTGTATGTACATTTGGAAACTATCTAAAGCTTGATGGCTCTTCTGTAGTCCAAGAATAAGCTAGGTCTAATAACGCCAGGCTCCTCAGCTATAAAGCATGCGTACAGCTCTGTGTTGGCTTAAAAAGCACAGCTCCGCCGGGCGTGGTGACACACACCTTTAATTCCATCACTCCCGAGGCAGGGGCAGGCAGGTTTCTGAATTCGAGGCCAGCCTGGTCTACAGAGTGAGTTCCAGGAGGATAGCCAGGGCTACACAGAGAAACCCTGTCTCAAAAAACCAAAAAAAAAAAAAAAAAGAGCACAGCTCCATTTCTTTGGCCCACTTTCCTCAGCATGTATCTTCTTGGGTGTTGCTTTTGCCACCAGCTAGACTCTTATCTCAGTCCACCTTCAGGACATCATAGCTCTCTGCAACTTTTTGCAGTCGCCACTGTGATTGTCCTTCCACTGCTGAGGACGACATGGGCTGTGAGTGGAAGCCAAAATGGAAATTCCAAATAGTTACATACCATTTCCTGAGTGGGCAGTAGATGGATCGAGGACTGATGATAGGAATTTCTAGGAAGCCATCTCCTGGTGCCATAATTCTCTATGCCTAAGATGTGTATGAGTGGCTCTCAGTCTTAGGCAAATTCCTATGTGATTATTATCCCCTAACTCCCCCTGCAGCCTTGGGGCTGTTGGCAAGAGTTGTGTTACACGGGCTAGGAGAGCTAGGGATGGACCCGTGTGTTAGGATGGCCTTGGGGAGTTTGGTAGGGGCTTTGGTGAGTGTCTTTAAGAGCCTCAACTTCCCTTCCTCTCTCCTAGTTCTCCCTTCTGCTCAAGGACAGTCTTGATACTAAAACCCTCTTCTTTTTCACTGGTTGGGTTTATTTGAGAATGGATCTTACTAGTAACCTGGCCTAGTCTCAAACTCTGGATCCTTCTGCCTCAGTTTCTGCAGTTCTGGGATTTCAGGTATATACCACCTTGCCAGGCAAATTCATATAGAGTGTTGATGTTGACTCTTGTGCCGTATATTTTCTGTAAGCCTGTGATGTGGGGGGATGGGAGATTTGAGACGGAGAAAACTCAAATGCCAGGGGGAATCCGGCTTTTCTTCTGACTTAGGGAATGGAGGTACGTGACTGCTTTTGAGCCTTGATTTTTCCCTTCTGTAAAATGGGGAAATAGTATGTGTCCTGACTTTCAGAGTTGCTGTGAGGACCTGGCCATGTTTTGTAAACTGTGGGGTCCATTCTTGGTGGCATACACTTGAAGCATTGCACCCCCCCCCCCGGGACTTTTCCCTTTGTGCTCTTCTGTGCCTAGACCCTTCGAGGGAAGTGTTTGCTTTTTCTCTCAAAGATGTTCCAGCTCTGGCTAGGGGCATTGAATGACTTGTGTGCTTGGGGAGCAGGAGACTGTGGTGTGGTGAGAACTTGGGCCAAGGAGGGACATGCTAAATAGCAGTGTCTGGTATTGTTCATACAAATTGTGTAGCATACTGACCTAAGCAGGTGTGGGAGTATGTGTTCGCATGGAGCAAGCATAGCTCATTCTGTAGAAAATCTCTTTACCTTTCGAAGAAAAAAAACCCTAGGAACTTAGGCTAACATATGTGCAGCCCCTCTTCCTATGCCTAGTAAATGACCTGTCAAAGGGTGTAGGATTTTTACTAAGGCGGGAGGAAGGCCTCGCTCTGCCAGTGGAGGCAGAGGCACTTTGGTGATGCCTTTTTTTAAGGGATGTTCATTTTAGCTTCCTCTCTAAAACCTGGAGGTCTACAGTGTCATTAATCATGACTGTGTTGACTAGTGGTCAGGAGTCTCATTAATCCTGACTGGGCTGGTTAGTGGTCTTAGATTCCCTCTGATACTGAACAGCGAAGGACATCAGCTAATTCAGTGTTTAAGGCACTGATAGTGACAGATAGTCAGCAGGAAAGAGTCTATCAGAGGGAGCAAAACAAGGTGACCAATCAGCAGCCTTCACAGAGGCTACCTCGCGTTCCAGCGACTAGTTAATAAATATATTCCTAGTCGTGGTGGGCTAACAAGCTCTCGTAGTTTCATATTGAAGGACAGAAAAGCCATTGTCTAAAGATCTCAGAAGAGCCTTTGCAAGCACACAGAAAGGATTTACAACAATTTGCATAAATCTCCTCATGGATAGAGACATGGTTCCAGGGTTGGGGTGGTTCCAGGACCCCCGCCTTGCTTGTATCATGGGGTGACACTGGGCTTGCTGAGAACTGCGTCTTCTGACCACTTTTGCCAGCAGGACTGGGTGATGGGCAGTGAATAAGCCCACTGTTTGCTTCTGCATAAGGGTTCTTTTGTGTTGGCCTGGGGCAGTCATGTTCAAGTTTGTCTTGCTTTTTTCCCCCCAGTGATGTTTTTGGACTTTGTGGCCTGGAGAATTAAGCACAACACCTATTCTGAGCTAATCTGTCAAGTTTTACTGGTGGAAGGTAACCACGGTCCCTTGAGTTTCTAGAATGTGAAGAATAATAGTCACACCTTTGGAGACTTATGATTTATTGATGCTGGGGAGAGGTGGGGGAGTTCCTTGGCGTGTCTCGGTCGGTGGGGGTACGTGCTGCTCATGGTGGAGCTGTGGGAAGCAGTTCTCCCTGGGCCCTTCATATGATTTACTAGTTCACTGACTTTTAAGAAATGTGCTCCTATGCAGGATTGGCAAACAGGTTGTACTTAATATTTAGTATTCCCACGAGAAGGTATGAGTTACTCTTGGGTGTGGTTTAAAAAGCCAGGTGTTCACTAATCTGTTTCAACCTTCCCCCTGCTTTTCATACATCGAATACTAGATATTAAAGCGTTTCTGGTTTCTCACACAGACTGTTGTCATTTTAGAAGTCACTTGGAGTCTGCCCTAGAATCTCGGGATGGGTTTACATACTGGAGCAGTTTGGTACTTTAAGTTAAAAAAAAAAAAAAATGAAATGTACTAATTTCTAACCCAAAGTTTATTTTCCCTCCTGCTAGCTTGATTTCTCCGCTTTGTTCTAATAATATAAACATTTTTCTGTTTATTTATAGGTGGCTTTAACCAAGAGAGCAGATCCAGCTGAGCTTAAAGCAATATTTTTGAAGGTCAGTATAAAGGAATCTATTTTGTTTCTTATTTGGTTTGTGTTCTATAACTTTAGAAGATTATTTCAAACAGCTCTTTATTTCATTGTTGAAAAATTTAAAAACATACCCTAAAGTATCTTAATGTAGGAGTCATGAAAGGGATCCTTTATACTTTTGTTTTTAAAAAAATATATGGGAACCATGTAGGTGATTTCTGGTGATGGGGATATGGATGACTTCTATTTCTTTCACGTCATGCAGTTCAACTGAAAAGGACTTGGAGGATTGAATGGTGACTCATTTCCCCTTGAGGACTGGTCTCTGAAGGTCTAGAGTGGTAGCTTTTCTCCTAGGAAGGTTTAGGTTCTGTGCCAGCATCCTGGTAAATTCTCTATTCTGCCAGAAAGGACTGTCCTCCCTGCTAAGATAGAAGAAGCCCATTGTTTTCTTCTAATCATTATCCCCATCTTTGGGTATCCCTGGATGATCAAAGACACTTGGGATGCTCCAGGTACTCTAAGAACTTAGTTCTTTGATTTCTTGTACACTTCCAACTCTGTGGTTCTGGACAGGGAACAGTTAGTACAACAAAAACCTAAAGTCTTCTGGTCTCAAACCTTTTTTTTTTTTTTTTTTTTTTTTGTGACTCAACATAGTCAAAAAAAAAAAAAGAGAAAAGGCCTGTTTTTAAAAGACAGTCGAAACAAACTATGTGGGCATTCTCTATACATCTTAAAGACAGCTCATGCAAATCAAAGTGAATAGGTGTGTAGAGAGAACAAGAGGAAGTTTAGTGGTCCATGTTAGAATGGTTAGAGAATGGTTGGGATGTTGGTACTTGGTTTGCAACACGCCTGGCTAAGACATTGGAGTTCTCTTTGAAGGCTGTTCTGAGGGAAAGTGCTCGCCAGTAAGTTCCAGAACAGCCAGTTTTATATAATAGAGACTCCGTCTCAAAAGACAAGATGGAAGTGCCGTCTTTTGGAGGGGTACACTGGAGCATTTATAGATGATAGTATGATAGTAGAATCTGCCTTAAAATCTGATTTGGGGGTCTACAGTCATAGCACCCTGAAGGCGCCCGATCTCGTCTGATATCGGAAGCTAAGCAGGGTGAGGCCTGGTTAGTACTTGGATGGGAGGACGCCTGGGAATACCGGGTGCTGTAGGCTAAAAAAAAAAAAATCTGATTCGGGGGAGGAGGAGATAGGTAGTATTATGAAAAATATTTAAAATTAGGAAATGCAATATTAGCCTTAGTACACTTTTATTTGTCTACTTAGTACGTTGAATATTTTCCTAATGAAAAGTTAGGAGAAATTCTAGAGATTCAGTACATTGGCTGGTGTGCACTGCCCAGCCCCTGGCCTGCTTCAGGCTGAGTCATTAATGTGCTTGTGCTTATATGTAAACGATGCAAATATGGGGAAGACAGACTGAAGAGCTGGCTCAGTCCTTAGGAGGGTTAGGGGTTTTTTCAGAGGACCCAGGTTCGGTTCTCACCAGGCTTATCAGGCCACACAACACTGCCTGTAACTCTCTGAAGTTCTCTGGCCATTGAGGGCGTGGGCTGCACAGAAACTCATGTAGGCACAGAGATGTGCTCATAATGCATAAAACAAGAACAAAAGCAGGAAAGACAAAGATCCCAAGAGGTGATATAGGAGGAAGTTTGCAGAGGATGAAAGCGGGTTCAATTTGTAAGGATGCTTGGACTACACACACACACACACACACACACTTTTCCAATTCCCTTTTAACTAAGAAGGGCCAAAACAGAATACTGTAAAGTAGAAATGGGTCCCCAATGACTGAAATCAAGAAAATGGAGGCTATTTATGTCTTCCTTAAGTTACTGTTTTGGGGCTGGAGAGATGGCTCCATTTGGCACAAGGAAGCCCAGCGAGAGTAGGAACTTGGTGTGGGTCTCTGAACAGCCGCTGGTGGTGTTTCTGTGTGGGTGACCTCAAAGCCTGGCTCAGAATCTTTGGCACTAAATAGGGGACTACGTGACTTTTGAGAGAGTTTTTTTTTTTTTTTTTTTTTTTATGGCTTGGAGTCTGAGGTGATGCGGGGGAGGAGGTGGGTACATGAAGGAAGCTGAATCAGCAGTTTGTAGAAAGGATCTGGATCTGGCACAGGGTCTGGTGACCTCACCAGGCCCGGATAGTGTGGGACCAACCTAAATCTACTCCGCCTCAGCGTGTGGAGGCTCTCTTGTTTACTGTCTAGCATAGGTGATGGTTGTGGCTAAGGGATGAAAGGAGACTGAGACACGCAGAGGGGCCTGCTAAGTAGGCACGAACAGTCACCAGTCTGCAAACCTGTCTCCGCTGTTGTTTCCTGTTCGTTAATGTAACTTGATTTTTCTCTCTCATTAAAAACTCCATGTGAAATAGGCCAGCCAGCTCTCTGAAGAATGAGGCAGAAGGAAGGATTCTTCTGCAGCTAGGGAGGGATGAAAGGAGTCTTTGGTACTAGGTGTCTGGGTCATGGGGGAGGTGGCCGCTCCGGAGGTCCGAGAGCCATGAAGCTGAGCAGATGGGCACAGTCACCTAGAGACTGAAGAGGGCACCCCCTTCTGGATTCTTAACTGCATGCTTTTGAAAAGGAGACTCAGTCTCCTGCTCACCCGACTTTAAAGTTCTCTTAGATGTTGGGTATCTAATAAGGATAGCTAAACCATGACTTCTGCCCTGAAACATTTCTCTGTCTGTAAGTAAGAAAACAGAGCCATGATACGGTTGGTAAGTATGACATAACATTGACGTGTAGGGAGATTATTGGAGACCAATTACGTCTTTCTATGGAAAGGTGCAGAAAGGGAGTTTGAGCTGAAATGGAAAAAGAATAGGTGTTTATCAGGTAGAGACGGGAATGAATTTTGTTCCAGACAAAGGAAGGTAGTAGTATGTGCCAAGTGGAGTGTACCCTGTGTATGGAGGGAACTACCTTTATCTGTAGAATGAATAGAGAATGATTGGAATGTTGGTTCTTGGTTTGCAACACGCCTGGCTAAAATGGTGGCGTCCACTTTGAAGGCTGTTCTTGGGAAAATGCTCGCCAGTGTTTTAGCTGGATGTGGAAGCTGAACTCCAGATGGTCCTAACCTCAATGTGGCGAAGATTTTCTACCTAGTAAATTTGCTGAAGCTTCACGTTCATTTAAAGGGATTTGTGATTGAAATCAAGGGCAGGGATGCTCTGTTACAAGTGGGGCGAGCAAAGAGGACGGAGAGTAAATAAAAGCTGTCTCGGGAGCTCAGGTTGAGTTAGTGCAGGTCGGTATTGCAGGAGTGCCACAAGGAGAGACTGAGTAAACCCGCTCCAAGGATTCCATTGTGTGGAGGGAGAAGCTGGTGGGGAGAGCATGGGGAAGCTTCTGGGGCAGTGGGAGAGCGACGAGGACTGCGTGGAAGCCTGGAGATGGGACGGGACTGTCAGGGAGGGTGCTGTGCACAGCAGGATGTGATAGAAGGCTCTGGGTGAGCATCCTCGCAAGCCTGCCATGTCTGTAGGTAGGTAGAAACCACTGAAGGCTTTCCGAGTACTGCAAAGACAAGGAGGCTGGGCCTGGGGTCCGTGAGAGAGATGGTTTCAGAGATCTCTGATTCCGGTGGCGTTTGCAGGAGCAGTGGGCAGCCAGCTGGTCAGGGGTACTTTGAAAGGGTTTTTGATGAAAGTGCCTGGTCTCTTTGTTGGTTTGTTTGTTATTTTTGAGACCTGGTCTCTCTCCTTAGTAGCCCTGGGGATCCTGGAACTCACTACGTAGATCAGGTTGACCTTGAACTCGACAAGATCTACTTGTTTCTGCTTCCCAGTTGCAGGATTGAGGCACGCCCAAGGGTGCAGAGCCTAATCAACCTTTGATAACGGCGGGGGCTGGGTGTGTGAATATGGCCACAGTGTACATGCCCTGAGTGCACAGTCGCAGAACAAAGGTGGAGACACACACACACACTCACTCACACACACACACACACACACACACACACACACACACACACACACACACACACACACAGGACAGATGAGATGTGACAGGGCAGGATGAGACCAGTACCTCCAGAGTGTGGAGTGTGTGAGATGTGTCATCTTTAGGAACAGGGGTCTAGAGCGATTCCATTTCTGATGTGGCAGGGGCCACCAAGCACAGCAGGGAGGATGTGAGCTCTCTGTGGAGTTTCAGGTCTGGGCTGGCAACTGAAGCATGGCACACACAGTTTGTAGGAAAACTCGGAAAGTCATTTAGTTACTATTTGAGGAACTTTTTTCTTATGATAGTTTTTATCACTGTTGAAGACTCAGAAGGCAAATGCATAAAGAAAATTGCCTTGGATCTCAGCACAGCCACTGATATCTCTCTTTCGCCTCCGCCCCCCTTTCTTTTCCCTCCTGTCTCTTGCTCCCTCTTTCAGTTGTTTTTCTTAACAGGAGGGAAACAATACAAATACTGCCTTGTAAAGGGCCCTCCGTCTAGTATAACATGGGTACCTTGAATTTATAACTGTTCTTCTATAAGTTCTAAAACTACGATATTCCTAATTTTCTCTGTTGTATGCTGCTTTATCTAGTCATTCTTCATAACTGTCTATTTAGTTGCTGGCTCTGATTAATTATCATGCAACATTGTAATGAATAGGCCTGCCCCACTCCTCATTTTTATGGTTCCTGGTACTGAACTCTGCCCAATGCATTCAAGCAAGCACCCTACCAACTGAGTGCTAGCCCTCGCTCCTGCTGAATGGCCTCCTATCTACAGGTTTCCTTTAGCTTGCACTAGGGTTCTTTTTGTTGTTATTGTTTTGTTTGGTTTTGCTTTTGGTTTTGGTTTTGGTTTTGGTTTTGGTTTTTCCAGACAGGGTTTCAAAACCCTGTAGCTCTGGCTGTCCTAGAACTCGCTCTACAGAGCAGTCCTGCCTCACACTCATAGAGGAGGTCACCTGCCTCTACTTTTCAAGTGCTGGGATTAAAGATGTGTGTCTTTACTGCTGGCTTTTGCACTATATTTTTAAGAGAAATTCTTAGATGTAGCTCATGGTAGGCTTACAGTGGACTAAAATTTTTGGTCACTCTTGTCTGTGTATTTTGAGTTGGAATGTGGAAGTGTATTTCTCACATTTATGCTAGCAACTGAGACTATTTTTTGTTTTTTTGTTAAACACCACCCCCCTTTTTTTCTGGCTAGTTGAAAAAAATTGTTATTTAAATTCTTATTTTCAATAAATAGGAATTAGTTAAAATCAAAGCTTCAGGATTCTTAGATTTTTAATTTTTTTATTGTGACAATTTCAAACAGAAATAAGATTATAACACAAATGTGTACATGATTAGCCCTTAATTTAACTGAATATTTGCCACATTGGTTTGTACATTTTCACATATACTTTATCTCTTTGTTCAGTATTTACTATAATTCACTTTAGGTGCTGTAATATGAATCTTCAGTTAATTTAAAATTTAAATTATTAAAATTTAAAATGTAAATTACAATGTTAAAAATTTCCTGTCTGTATTTCTGAGTTCGAGGCTAGCCTAGTCTACAAAGTGAGTTCCAGGCCAGCCAGAGCTATACAGAGAAACCCTGTCTCCAAAAAAA
>NC_034591.1:27862453-27870603 GCF_900095145.1 Mus pahari | reverse complement strand
TTTTTTTTTTTTTTTTTTTTTTTTTTTTTGTTATTCTGGCCTTGGAACAGGGGATCAGGGAAAGGCTGGCTGGAGACAGGACCTGGTGCGCCGTGTGCACAGGGAGTCTCTAACTGAAAGGGTGTTCAGGAAAATTTGCCTTTCAGCCCCAGGGTTGAGCGAATGACGCCTGGCAAACAAGTGGCCAGGTGATAAGGGTTCTGACCCAGGTCACCGCTCACAGGCTTTTGTTAAAATTACTAGAGGAGAGCAAGCTAGATAGACTCCAGTCCTAGTGGAACAGGCACCGCAGGGGTAGCTTCCTTTTCTGAGTCTGTCTGCTACTATCCTCATTCAGTGTTACCACGGCTGATGATCGTTTAAAGAATTAGAAAGCCTTCCAAAGAATATCGTCAGGGGTCTCGAATGGTATTCTAGAACTGTGGCAGCTGGAAGGGTCTCTTCCCCAGCAGTGACCCTTGTTCCTTGCTTCAAGGACAACCAAGCTGCCTTTGTCAACACCCCTAGTTTATGCTTTTATCATAGTTGGCCTCTGTCCATGAGTCCAAGAGACAACCTTTGATGTATTTACTTGAACCCCAGAGTGGGTCATTCCTGCTTTGGTGGACTGGTTTGTTCTAAACTGAGCACAGCTATATTCTACATCCAAATTAACATGTCATTTAAGAGGAGACCTCTTATCACCTCTAAACAAGTGAGGGCAATACAAATCCCTCAGTGATAATGTGACGGTTGGTCTGAGTCTGGTTCACGGGTCCTCAGCACACATCGCCGTGGTTATTTACAGGGTGAGCGGTCAGCCTGTATCACTAGCATCCAGAAGTTCCTTGCTCCCTGTGCTAGTCAGTCACCATACCCCCAAAGCTAACTGGCTGCATTCTCTCCTGACACCTGAGTTCAGTCCTTTATTTCACTCCAGGGTTAAGTATAGTAATGCAGTCTACGTCCACTCTGTTACCTCTTACACCCCGGGGTGCCCAGCGCCAGGCCTCTGTCAACACAGGCTTTCACTCTCCCAGGGACCTCTACCTCCAACCCTGATTTTATGTAGATTCATCTGTGTGGTGGGTAGTGGAGTTAGTTTATTGCTACATTGTATTTTATTGTGTGACTATATGACAGTCAATTAAGTATCCAGTCATTGAGTGATCTCTGGACTGTGGCTTTTTTTGTTTTTGCTTTGTTTTTGTTTTTTGTTTTTTTTAAAAAGCATTTTGTCATCCTAAGATAAGTTGCTGTGAATACCCAAACTTTTTGGTACTATATTCCATATACATTTTGTTATAGATTTCCTTATGATTTCCTATAGTTATGTTAGACACAGTTATAGTAGGCATTGCTTAGCAGTTTTCTAAAATGGTTTGTCAGTTTATTCATATATATTAATACACACACATATATATGTATGTATATACATACACACACATAGATATACATGTATGTATATACATATATATACACACACACATATATATATATACGTGTATGTATATACATATACACACACAAGTATAATTTTTTTTAAAAAAAGATTTATCCATTTTTGTGTATATTGGTGTTTTGCTTGCATGCATGTCTGTGTTTCTCTAAACTTGAGCTACAGAGAGTTGTGAGCTGGCGTGTAAGTTCTGGGAATTGAACCTGGGTCCTTCGGAAGAGCAGCCAGTTCTGACCGCTGAGCCATCTCACCAGCTCCGTCAGTTTATTCTTACACCACCAGCATGTGGGAGTGTTCCACTTTTTTTTTTTTTTTTTTTTTTTTGCCAACTTTCATTATCCCTCATTATCTTGAGAGTAGTGTGGTTGGTCATAGCTTGAGTTTGCATTTCCAGGGACAATTGAGTTTCTGGTCCACAACTTGACAGTGATTCCCAGGGTCATTTGGCGAAGATTCAAAGGATAATCATCAGGCCAAGAAAAGCTCCAGGAGAAAAGTAGTACAGCCTTCTGAACCAAAACAAAACAAAAACAAAAGCCACAGTCCAGAGATCACTCAATGACTGGATACTTAATTGACTGTCATATAGTCACACAATAAAATACAATGTAGCAATAAACTAACTCACTCCACTACCCACCACCCAGATGAATCTACATAAAATCAGGGTTGGTAGCACAGCATTCATTGGCAAAGTAGTTCTTGAGCAAGGTTCACTGCCAGACAGCTGTCTGGGAATCTGAGGAAACGACAATGAGAGAACACAGCCAAAAAAGTCCTGTCTTAACAGGGCCCTCCCTGCAGTTGTAGCAAGCCAGAGTCATTGTTATCTTGCAAGGACAGACAGGTCAACAAGATAGGGTGGTCTTGGACTGTCTCCCATTGGTCAGAACTGCCGGTCCATGACACATTGTTGGTGCTGTGCCTGTCTGGCCCCAGGAAGCCTTGCCAGCCTCTGAGAATTGAAGCTGTAGGTGGAGTCTGCTTCTCCCTGTTCTCCCTGGTGATCATCTGATAACTTATTAGTGAAAAACCTGCATCTTAAAGAGCAGGGCAGGGTCGGGGGGGGGGGAAGACATGGTTTGTGGGCCTGGAACAGCTAATATAGATTAGGTGGGAAAAGTTGGAATATTCTCATGTCACAATACATACAGAAGCAGAGCTCTGATATCCTGGAGCCTAATGCTAAATACGGATCTGGTCAAAAGTCAGGAGAAAAACTGTGTTGGTATTTCTTCTTGAGATGAGAAGGGACTGGGTTTCTAAGGTCAGGAAAGCAATGGAAGGATGGGCAAAGGAAAAAAAAAAGCCCTCTAGACTCAATTACATAAAAATGTCAAACTGGAAAAGTATTTGAAACAAATGTGACCTCAGAAGGGACAAGAGCACGTTCTGGCACTGTGGGTGGCAGAGCGATTGGTACAATCGTTTCTGGAGAACAGCGTGATAATAAGCGACGACCGCCTGAAGGTTCCTGTCCTTTAACTCAACAATTTCTTCTTTCAGGGAGTCTGTTCCTTGAAAATAGGAATTGGGACAAATGTTATCTATAAGAACGGCTATCTTAGGTTTTTGTACAAAATAACCCAGACTGGAAATAATCTAAATGTGTACCAGCAGGAGAAAAGTTAAGTTGTGTTCTAAGGTAAATTAATCACTATCATAGGGAAACCTTGGTATAACCAGCCATAGGATTGCTATCATTCGAGGTGACATGCCACTTCCATTTCAAGCTTGTTTGTCCTCATTTAGGGGAAAAAAAAAAAAAAAAAACAATAAATTCTTTCTTCTGTCCATTCCCTGCAAAGTGAAGTAAATGCCAGTGAAGGATGGTAGCATTGCTGGGCTGTCTCTGTTTTGTACTCTTATCTGAAAAATATACTTAGAATATAGTATCCTAGCATTTTGCCATGACTTCCCTTAGGCAGTGCCTAGGACCTAGTCGCTAGGTCGCTGGTGATGGACGAAAACCCTCGTTACACCGTTGGCCTGGTCCGATACCAGCAGCGGATCTCACTCAGTGAAACGGTGGGTTAAAGAAATGAATTAGAAAAGCAAAAATCGTGGACCAGCAGGTTGGATCAGTGGGTAAAGGTGCTTGCCACGAAGTCACAGCCGGAGTTCCATCCCCCAAATTACATGGTGGAAAGGAGACAGCAGACTTCCACGAGTTGTCCTCCAACCTCCACATGCGAGCTATGGCATGCATCTATGTGCATACATATGTGCATACATAGGCACATAGATGCATACATACATATATGTAATAAAAAAGCAAAACCAAAAGTGTGCCTACTGTGTTCTGGGCATTGTTCATAGTGTATGTTGTTATTATCTCATCTGCTCCATGCATCAGCCAGACGGGGCTGGTAATATTATTACACCCATTCTGCCCATGAAGCATCAGAGCCCAGAAAACTTTCTTTAACTCCCAATATGTCCAGGTGGTGCTGAGTACAGCCAGACCCCGCAGCCTACACAGCCTGGTACTGCCCCTCATCACCCTGCTGCTGCCAGTGTGATTCTGGTCACTTAGTAACCCCCGTCCTCAGGTACCTTATCCTTCTCTTTTTCATCTTGAAAATCAGGAGGTTCGATTCTCCTCATCGAAGATGCTGCATCCTCGTGTTTATTTTCAGCATTTCCCACAAGCTGGGTGTCCTTCTGGCCTAAAGTGGACCGAGTCCTAGAACACCAGGAAGGGAGTCCCATGTTTGTGACCCCCCGTGTGAGGCTGAGACTAAGGCATTGACTAGGGTGGCTATCTAAACCTGCTTCCAACATCACAGAGGATGCCCGTGGCTCCACGGCAGCTCCTCAGCCCAGTTTGTCCTCTTTTCTCAGGGACTCTAAGCATTTGAGTGAATTCTTTGAGCAGCTATGGACTTAAGGATTGTGTAGCTTTTGACCCCAAGCCATCTAGGGCTCCACATCTATAAATTGCTTGGTAGGAGCCAAAATAAAGAAAATACATTTGACGGGTTAAAACAGAAAACCAGAGCAAGAGGTCGCTGTGACGGCTTCAGGTCCGCTGAGCATCAGTTTTGTTTCTCTTTGCATTGCATTGGGCATAGTTACACAGGAATGCAAGGCCTAGGCATGGACGTACGTACGTACGTACACAGCAGGCTCTATGGAAGGATATTTAATACCTCACAATTGATCTCACTTTACAAAGGAGACACATCCTTAGGCTTAGTGCGCATGCCTGTAATCCCATCGGGGACTGAGGTAGGGAGGCCTGGAGGGTGAGGTCTCCTGGGCTCCCTAATGAGACCTCTGTAGGGCATTCCTCTATATTTGCTAGTCACATTCCCTTTCTCCAAGTCATAACAATGAACACTGTTGTCAGACAATGCCACAGGTCCCCCCAAAGCCATTGTTGCGAGCTTCTGATGAGCATAAAATTTGACTGATTTTTTTTTTCCCTTGACGGATGATAACCACCTTTGGAAGGTGTGACTAGTCTATGTGATTTTTATCTTTTGAATGGCCGTGACCTTCACTATTGGTTGTGTGGTTAAATATGTTTAAGAATCAGAGATACTAAATGACTTTTCTTATCTCTTTCCTCCTCTTTTGACAGTATGCGAGCATTGAAAAAAATGGTGAATTTTTTATGTCTCCTCATGACTTTGTCACTCGGTATTTGAATATTTTTGGAGAAAGCCAGCCCAACCCGAAGACTGTGGAACTTTTAAGTGGTGTAGTAGATCAGACCAAAGATGGGTATGTGTACTTTTAAATACCTTCCTTCTGCTCACGCCAACTTTCTTTTGCTTAATGGTAAAGAAGTCACTAAATGTATGTACCCTCTATATGACCAAAACTGTTTCTTCTACCTATTAATCCATCATTTTAGACTTGATATCTCAGTATTTCTTCAAGCATTGTTTCAGAGTTGTGGACTCCATGTTTGTAAGACTTGTTTATAGCTTGATGAGGCTGTTGTAATTGATGAGATGTTGTGAAACCTAGGAGTTTATATGTGTATGTTTGTATATCTCAAGATAGCTGCAAGATTATGAACTTCAACATGACTCTATGGACATAACTCCTATGATTGTCTCATTGTCTAAATTGTCTTTAAAGTTTCATGTATGCTTATCTGGTGTGAAAATGAGAGACAGAAAATTCTGATGATTCCAAGTTACCAAGGAAGGCCTCGGGCTGGCTGGAGTTGAGTCTCTCTTGCATAGAACCAAACAGGCAAAAGTTTGCAGGGCACCCT
Source organism: Mus pahari (assembly GCF_900095145.1). NCBI lineage: Eukaryota > Metazoa > Chordata > Mammalia > Rodentia > Muridae > Mus > Mus pahari. The sequence goes on along the minus strand of NC_034591.1, from coordinate 27,864,934 downwards.
TTGCCTTGTCGCCTTGTTACAATGGAACTGGCAAATCTTACCGTATTTGGAGGCAGAATTTTGGGAACTGGTATAGATAAGCATTTTGACATGAAAATGTTATCTTGTGTTATCTGGGTGGACCTAATTTCCATTACAAGTACCTTTGATGATGGGGGCAGAGGGAGATTTGACCCAGGGACCAGGTGTCATGTTACTATGGCAGCTGGAGTCCTAGTGGTACACTCACAAAGAATTGTCTGCAGCCACCCAAGCCTGCATGACCTCAGATGGAGTTTCCACAGAGCCTCTGGAGAGAGCGTCCGGATGGCCTTGCTGACACTGTCATTTAGGGGTTCTGGGTTTCTCAACTGTAATATATAGTTTTGCTCTGTTTTGTCTTCAAATTTGTAGTAAAGTTTTTTCTATTTATTTCTTATTATTTTTTGAGAGAAGATTTCTCTGTGTCGCCTGGCTGACTGGAACTCACCCTGTAGACTAGCCTGGCCCCCGAACTCAGAGATCCTCCTGCCTCTGCCTGCTTAGTGCTGGGTTAATTTATGTTTAATTGATAAAGAATATTATTATTTACAACATATGTTGAAGTACACATTCATTGTAGAAAATGGACTAATCTACCCAGCTAACATATCTATTACACTATGTGCATATTTCGTTTTGCATTCAGAACATTTAAATCTCCCTTAGCAATTTTCAAGTACACTTGTGGTTTTTCTTAACCATAACACCACAGTGCCCAAAACTGTCCTTAGAAACTGTTTTGTTCTTTGAAGAGTATCACCTTACCTCCCCCATGCCAGCCTGTGTATTCATCATTCCACTCTCTGCTTTTGTGGATTCTGAATTTCTTTAGATTCTGCTTATAGGTCAGAACATGTGTCCTTTGTTTTTCTATGCCTGGCTTATTTCACTTGATATAAGATTTTCTCAGTTCATCTGCATCGCCACATGTGACAGAATTTTATTTTTAAAGGTTGAGTACTATACTGTTTTATTAGGTGTACATAGCACATTCTTAATTTACTCCTGTGTGGATACCTGCTTGAGTTGACATCATCATCGTGGCTGCTGTGGTGAGCATGGAGGGGCAGGCATGTCTTTAATACATTGATCTTTCTCAGTGTTATAATTGGCTGTAGTAGCTCTTTTCTTGTTGCGGGGAAATATTAAAAAATGAACAGGCCTGTTCCTGTGATTGTGCCAACAACTTTGTCCTGGCGGCCTGGGTCGGTGGGCAATGGCTAACCTGTTTTTATCTCGTGGAGACTCTGACTCCGAACTCCATAATCTCTCCACCCAGCTTGCTAGGTTTCCACTAGTGGGTTGCTACCCTGTGCTTCAATGCCCCCGGCCCCCAACCTTTGTGGAACACATCAGGCAAACCCACACTTTGCGGCATTCTCTCTTGAAACCAGATGAGCCACAGCGTGAAGAAAAATGCAACATAAACTTAATTCAGAAACAACAGTAACTCAATCACTGGGCACAACAACTAAAGTCTTAATCCTCTGGTGGCGAATCCTGGCAGATCTGCCATGGGAACCGGGAGACACTTGTAGCTACATCTTATCCTCATGCTATCCTTCCCAAAAATCACCTACACTCTCCTGCTTCCTCTCTTCCTCCATCCAGCCCGGAAGTCCCTCCTACTCGTCCAGTGATTGGCTCCTTTATTCATTAGGGGATTGGTTCACAAGAACAGCACCAGGCTGGTCCACAGCATTTTCCCTGGGGCATTAGAAAACTCATAGTTGTAAAGAATTTTTGAGAGTCAGTGACGAGTTTAATTTATGAAAAACATCCGTTTCTTCTCCCAGCGGTACCTTTGGTCTGATCCAGAGAACTACTAGGCTGTGACACGAAGCAGTAACTGCCTTTGTCCGAATTGGGGTTGGACCCTGTACTGCAGAGTTAAATGCCTATGCTCAACATGACCTCCTCATCTTAATGTCTCCAGCTTACTGGAGCTCACTTGTTTCTAAGCTAGAGCTTCATGAGGTTGCAACTTGTTCGCCCCTGCTGCCAGGAGCTTTTCCCTGTCCAGCAGACATGGGGTGGCAGTTTGTCACTTATGTGACTAAGCTGACGGTGACATGATGTGTGGGAGGAACATGTGTTTGCCGTCTCAGATCCTTTTCTCTTGCCTTAACATGAATTTGTTTTATAACTGAAGCTGCCCTCACACTCAATCCCTCCTGCCTCAGCCTCACACATGCTGGGATTACAGGAGTGTGCCATCATATCCAGTGAACTGTATTTACCATTTTACCTTTTTAAAGTATGACTTTTTTGTTTGTTTAGCTTGGTGACAGCTGTCTTCATGTGAGCCAAATGTTTTCAGGTTTTGGTTTGTTTCTTTCTTCCTTTCTTTTATTTTATTTTCTTTCATTTGATTGTGTTTTTTTTTTTTTTTTTTTTGTTTTTTTTTTTTTTGTTTTTTTGTTTTTCCATACAGGTCTGCTCTGGAACTCTCTCTGTAGA
>NC_034591.1:27861206-27862329 GCF_900095145.1 Mus pahari | reverse complement strand
CCAAATGTTTTCAGGTTTTGGTTTGTTTCTTTCTTCTTTTTTTTTTTTTTTTTTTCTTTCATTTGTTTTTTTTTTTTTTTTTTTTGGTTTGGTTTTCTTTGTTTTTGTTTGTCTGCTTCTCCATACAGGTCTGCTCTGGAACTCTCTCTGTAGACCAGGCTGGCATTGAACTCAGGTATCTTCCTGCCTCTGCTGAGCTTAAAGGTGTGCCCCACCTCTCCCCCCAACACAACCCCTAATCACCCACCCCTGGCATTTTTTTGGTTCCTTATTTAAGAAATTTAAATAAAAGCCCACAGAGATTGCAAAGTAGTAAAGAAACTTTATTTAAAGCAAAGCAGTAGACACGATCAGAATATGCTTCAAGAGAGCCGGATATACTTCAAGAGAGAATACACACACTTCAAAGAGTCAAGAATGAAGGTACTCAAGGACCTGGGCTACTGAAACTTTTTTGTGGGATTCAATAGAAGAAGGGGTTGGGTTATTAAGGGGGGTTTAGAGGGTGTGCCTCTCTGTTTCATTTGATGGATTAACTCATGTTATTCTACAGTACATATCTTCTTTTCATAATGCATCTGATTTTAATCACATGCATGCCCAATCATGCATAGGCATGAGATGGTAAATAGGGGAGTCTAAAAGTTCGCTCGAGGATAGAGTATTACCTTACTTACTGCGTATGCTTCCCAAACTAGTCAAGGCTAGATCAGACTTTCCATTCTATTATGTGGATACAGTAGGGATATATCTGAATAGAAACTGTGTTAGTTTCTATTGTTGATTGTTTGTAGGGGAGGAGGAACTTACTCCATTATTCTGAGAAGGGTATGGCTGGCCTGCTGCAGGTGGGGCTCCAAGGTTGCTACGTGCATTATTCAATGAGAGTTGTATGTGCTCAGTATATGAAGGAAAAGGAGCTGTCTGCCATGTGTACTATTAGAAGAGAAGGGTGTTCACAATTCAAATTAAATAGAGGATCTCTGGCTTGCCTGCCTTTGAGTCAGTCTTGCTAGTCCAATTTGGCTGAAATACTCTATGCAGTTCTCCTCCTCCTCCTCCTCCTCCTCCTTCTTCTTCTTCTTCTTCTTCTTCTTCTTCTTCTTCTTCTTCTTCTTCTTCT
>NC_034591.1:27855870-27861043 GCF_900095145.1 Mus pahari | reverse complement strand
CCTCCTCCTCCTCCTCCTCCTCCTCCTCCTCCTCCTCCTCCTCTTAGTTTCTTGAAACAGGTCTTCTCTGTATAGCCTTGGCTGGTCTGGCAAACTCTGTAGACCAGGCTGGTCTCAGACTCAGAGATCTGCCCCCGCCTTCCAAGTGCTGGGATTAAAAGCATGTACCAGCACTGCCTGGCTCAGTTTGGAGCTTCTGATGATGGATTTAATCAGTGTGTGAACTTAGTCTGAGAAACACAAGCAAATGCATGTGAACTTATGGATGTATTACCCCTGTTGGCTCTAAATTCCATCATTGGAGTTTTTAAACAAACACAATTTTTTTTTTAGATAATATTTTATGTGTATGAGTGTCCTGCCTGCATTTATGTTTGTGTCCCACATTCATGCTTGGTGCCCAAGGAAGTCAGAAGAGGAAAACAATCTGAAAGCGTTAGGAGCAGAAATGGAGACTTTTGCAAGAGCAACAAGTACTCTTAACTGCTAAACTGAGTGTCCAGTCCCATCAAGGTCTTTTTAGATACAAAGAGGGCTGGCTATCCCAGATAGCCAGGGGGCTATTTGTTATAGCATAAGAAGAGATCTTGATGAAGACAGCCCTGGATGAGGAATATAGTGTGAGAGACAGTAAATCAAAGCTTCATTTCCCCCTGAAAGGTCAGTGAAGACATCCCATGAGTGACATGTGGGCTGTAGGACCTGGGGTCACGAACAGAAGACAGAACATTTAGTGCAGAAAGAACAGGTTCTGGAGAAGCCCTACATTTTGTGATTTGATTCTAGCATGTCTGGGTCTAGAAATGCAGGACTTGGTGGGAAAGATAGGCCATGTGTAGACCATATAAGGGTTCATACTTAAGGGTGAGGAGGAGAGCATTTATCTTAAGCTGTGGAGAGCCACCCAAGGCTGGTCTGAATCAGGAAGTTGGCAGAATTTCCTGTGGGGCAGCATAATCCCTACTGATCTTCTTTGTTGTGTTTAGGGGTTCCTTTGTTCTACTGTCTTAATCAATTTGAGGATGGATTTAATCAATTCATGAAGCTTCTTGAGGGAGATGAAGAGAGATTTTGAATGCCTGGGACTGGAGCCTCTGGTCCGGGGGCTTCCTGTGGGCGGGGAGTAGGGGCTTACCTTCCATCTAAGGAGGAGGAAGAGATGGGCCCAGAATTTCTCAGGGCCCAGACCCACTTACAAAGCCATGTGCGTGAAGCAGTGTGAAGGTTCCCTTGGCTGTTAATTGTACACAGCTTCTGATGTGTCTTTAGATTTGGTGGTAAATGTAGCCTTTTTTTTTTTTTAAATTTTTTTTTTAAGCATTAAAGACAGGTCTTTATTTCAAACTCTGATGTGACTTTTGTTTTTAATTAAGATGGAAACCATGCTGTGTCTATCAAAATACAATTTCCATATACAGCTCATATCACTTACCTACTAAGAACCAGGCGGAAGTCTCATGCTAGTCCGTATGAGCTTTGTCAAACACATTCCGGTTCGTTTTTAATGAGGTTCGTTTTTAATGATTATCATGCTCAGGGGAGCAAGCTAAGACCAAAGAAACTTTGCGACTAAGTGGGGCTAAGATGAGCTGGGGCTTTTTAGTTCTTAGCTGGCCGACTGCAAAGGTACTGAACCCTGTCTGTCAGGGGGCTCCCTTGGCTGGAATATCTCATTGGCTTGCTAGGGTCACATATAAGTTTTCCATAGACAGTTGCCCCTCTATGGACATGGTGGATTGGTTTCAGGACCCTCACAGGATCCTGCCAAGATTTGCCCATGCCCAGGTGTCTTCTATAAATGTTTGTGATTCTTACACCTGGCCTATCATGTTTTCCACTCTGCTTTAAATCATCATTAGATGACTTCCTAGTTAACGCCATATAATGCTGTGTGAAAAGTTCTTCTTCGTGGTGTTCAGGGAGTGATGACAAGAAAGTGCCTGCGTGGTGTAGATCCATTTCTTTTTCTGTTTTCCAGCTGTAGTTGGTTAAATGTTTACATTTGGGGTCCGTGGACACAGCCCCTGCTTCCTACCTTTTCATTCTGTGAAGATGTGTGCTCTGTGAGGACAGCCTGGGGAATGGGCACGTCCAGATACCCTGCCCTTACTGCTGAGTTGACAGGTACAGGGCACTGCCCTGTCAGCCCCCACCTTGCTGAATTGATCAGGGAGGATTCTCACCACCCAGGAAGACATCCTTTCTGGTCAGAGAACAAAGACTGAGTCCTGGGCCAGGCCTGCTGCCTGAGGAATATAGGGTGCCAAGAAAAAAAAAAGCAGAAGACAAGGTTTTTAGACATGTGGCTCCTGTAAGAGAGTGTAATGTTTTTTTCCCCTGTTCACGGCTTCATAGCAAGTAAACTACAGCCCTCTAAATCCTTCCCCGGGTGAAGGAGGATGTAATAGTGTTGATGATAAAATCATTTTTATATACCTGTTTTCACTTTGTGAGGCTGTGGTGAAGAAATCCAGGCCCTGGCCACATGCTGGGATTTAATGAGGTTTACAATTGGCAGTGCTTAAAGAGCATTAGGGTAATGTATTTAAACATCAGCTGTTCACAGGTTGAGCTGGCTCATCACTTGTGCACAGTCGCCATGCGGCCGAGGAGGCCTTTCTGTGGGCTAATGAGCCAAGTTTTCCACCGTGTGACGGTGGACATGCATTTCAGGTAAACACCTGAAATTCATAATCTAGAGAATTAACCAGAGGCATCTCTTTAATTAAACAGAAAAAGGAAAAAAAAAAAAAAAAAAGCCATGCTAATCATCAACAGCAGCCAAAGCAAGGAGCTTAAATGTTCTTCGTAGTCATCAGACTCCCAAATTAATCTACCAAAACAAAAGGCCTCATTAACCGCTCTCATTGAATCAGGGTTATTTTCTTTCTCTTTCTGCGGATGTCTGATTAACTCCCTTTCTTTTTGCATTACTCACCGCGTGTTTAATATTTGATGTCTGAAATCATAGGAAGGGGGGGAGCATGCAGTGTGGTGGCTAGACACTGTCTACGAGGAGTAAATTCAAAAGAATTTTTAAAAAGGTTGGCATTATGTTGCTGATGCGTTTGAAACGTCTTTCGGAATGTCAGGTGACTGGGTTGTGTTTTCCTTTTTAATTCCAGAAAGGGTTGATTAAGCGACTAGGTACTGATTTCACATCTCATTCATATGTGCCTACACCCTCCCCCACCACTTCCTCTTATGCTCCAAGCCCTCTTTGAGAGAGTTTTGTCGAAAGGACAAGAAATGGACCTCGTCGGGGGGGGGGGGGGGAAGGAAGGTCACAGGAGTTTCTTTTGCATATAGACTGCTAACTGAAGGCAGGCTGACAGACAGGACTCTCTGGAAGGTGGAGAGAATCCATCTTGTAGGTAGGAAAGGGAAGACAATTGGCTGTAGACTAAGAGACTTGCTTCTTATGAGAACACGGGCAGATCTAGAGCAGCAGTGCTCAGAGTGTGGACAGTGGACCCCTGGAAGCCCAATGACCTCAGGAGCCCGGGAGATCAGAACTGTCCCTGCCCAGATGTACAAGTGCAGCCTACTCTTATTACAGCCGCGACATTTGAGCAGGCGTCTCTAAGACTGAAGATGACTAACTTGCTAGTTTTGTCACCAGTTGTTGGTGTCCCCAAATTCCTGCTGAAACCTGACCCCAACAACTATGATTTTGAGAGGTGGGGCTTTTGGGAAGTGGCTAAGTCAGTGGGGCTATGGCTCCTGGATGGGGTTAGTGATCTTATAAAAAAAAAAAAGACTTGAAGGAACCTGTCCACTCCTCCCACCGTGTGAGGAGGTACCAACCGTCTGCGTGGAACAGGTCTCTTCTAGACACTAAATCTACCGGTGTCCCTTAATCTTCCAGAACTGTGAGCAAAATGTTTCTGTTGTGTAGCAGTGTGAATGACGTGAGCTGTCATTGTCTTCTTTACCATACAGTAACGACAACAGCAATGATATTTTTTGCTTCAGAAAGTTCCTGAAGTATAAAAGTTACTGACTTCTTAAATTCTTGAACATACACTGGGTGCCTAAGTAGGAAGAACACGTAAGAATATACATACTTATACTTTGATAGTTGAGAGAAAATGATCAGTTAATAGCTGAATTATACTTTTTATAGGGTATTTTTTTACCCCAAGAATAAATTATTTAAAATAATTAAGTTTGTTTTTTTTTTATGTGACAGATTCCCAATATTAAAGATTTTCCTAATGTTACTGGCAGTAACACTAATGAAATTAGATTTTTAAATGTGGTAATGAGGCATCCCCAATGTTCAGAAGAAATGCATAACTTCAGGGGACAGTATTTTCAGTTGCTCTGAAAGAATCCCGGACACATAAAGGATCTACTCAAGCAGTCAACACTCATGGTTTTTTTTAAGTAACAGTGGAGAAAGGTCCTCAGAGCTTCAACTAATCCCTAAGAAAGGTTTGCTTGTTGATGTTGGTGTTGTGGTGAAGAATAACATCCCAGGTCCTGAAAGGGCCGTTACAACCCGACTTTCTTTTCTTAGTTTGAATCCATACGAGCTGGTGGTGTTCCATATTCATCAAAACAGTGATGTACAGATTGAATGCAGTGGTTTTCGACTGAGATGTTAAAAGAATCTTCAGATAGAAACATACTTTTTCACTAATTGTTTTTTTTTTTAAACCATAGATATCTTTCAAACAAATATTTATATGACCATTTTATAGATTTCTTGAATGGAGTAATAGACATGCTTAAAACTTATTAGATTTAATTTCTAATAGTATGGTAGATATGGTCCTTATAAATTAAAGCTTTTTAGGGTCTAAGCAATCTATAGACTGCTGAGTTGTACCAGAACAGATTTGATGATTGCTGACCTAGGGGAAAAAATGGAAAGGAGGGTAGCGACTAGAGGTCTGTACTGGAGACCTGCTGGGTAGATTTAGAAAGAAGTTTCGTTCTGATTTCAGTGATTTTTTTTTTTTTTTTGTCCTGGAAATCCATGAGTGGGAGGTGTAGGTTGAGATATTGGTTGTTTATGGAGAGAATGACGCACTAGAGTCATCTTGACTAGGATGAGTGGATAAGGGAACAGCAAGACTGGAAAGAAGCCATCTGAGGGCCCAGCCTGGACTGTCATAAAACTGAACCTGAGACCAGTGAGTGTATGCACTGAGAACAGTGAGTGTAT
>NC_034591.1:27794557-27852231 GCF_900095145.1 Mus pahari | reverse complement strand
AACAGTGAGTGTATGCACTGAGAACAGTGAGTGTATGCACTGAGACCAGTGAGTGTATGTACTGTCCTTTTCATAACTTTGACAGAAGCAGCTTACTTCTTCTGATGGGAAGAAGACAGGAGGAAGGACTTACTTTTGTTTGTCTCAGGAGATAGCACCTATTTGTCAGGGAGGGTAAAAGAGCTAAGCCCCCCCCTCCCCCCCATGGTGCCATTTGTGGTGGCAGGAGCTCTAGGCACAGCACATTCACAAGTTGACGGGTCAGCATGCAGAATGATGGTAGAAGCTCAGACGTGGTTGGCACCTTCGAGGTTTGCCACAGTTACTCAGGCTAGGTAGTCAGTCAGTCAACATCCCAGAGGTTCCACGACCTTCCAAAACAGCACCCCCACCCCTAACCTGGTGACCAAGTATTTAAACACAACAGGCCTGTGGGAATCATTCCACCTTCAAACAATATAGGAGTGCTAGATGTTTTCTTAAAGTTTAGCTGTTCCAGCCCTGGCATGGATTTGGGTATAGCAAGGGTTGAGGTCTTTGCTGTAAAAAAAAAATCTAGAATATGGGATATTTCATAGAGGTATGGGACACATAGGGAACACTTTTAATATAATATATATTTTCCGTTTTTGTTTTTTTTTTTTTGCGGGGGGGGGNGCTATGACTGGGCATTGAACACAGGACCTTGTGGATGCTAAGCCAACACTCTATGTCTGAGCTATGCCCCCACTTGGATTTATTTTCTGTAGGGGACAAAATGAATGCTGGGGTCAGAGAACTTAGAGGTGATACTGAAGTGTCGCCTTAATAACTTACCTTGTTCCCTGTGGATGGAAGCTGCTGAGGTTGGGGCACAGAGGGAGAGAGCAAGAAAACGAAGAGACAGTGCTTGCAAAGCAAGAAACAAAACATTGAGATGAAGGAGTTTTGGGGACTGTTAAAGTCTAGTTCTGACCATGGAATGGGCAGCTAAGAAGGGGGAGCAAGAGATCCTAGCAAAAGCGACGCCAATGTGACTCGGAGGGCCTTGGTGTGGGAAGTGTCTGGGTTTTAAAAAATCAATAATGCATTGCAACTATTTTGATTCGAAGGGTAAATATATTAAAAATTTTGAGGACTCAGGTTGGAGTGGAGTTGGAGTCAGTGCCGGTCTGGCACCTAAAAAGATGGGTGCAGAGGGGAGCTGAGGCTGATAAGGTGTTAGGAACAAGGAAGGTGGGGTGCTGAGTGCCACGGAGTGCTGTGGAGACTCCTCTGGACCGCATACACTGGAATCGAAATACAAACTTATAAAAGAAAGGCAAGTAAATGTAACCGCTGTTGCATAAAGCTAGTCACGGATCTGTTACTCTGCAATTGTCAGTGTTAGAGCAGGATGTGACAATCATTCCATTAAAAATGACCTTCACTGAAAGTGTGAGGAGGAGTTCCTGAAACAAACTGCCCTGGTTTGCATGTGTCCCCCAAAGCTCATGTGTTGGAAATGTATACCCAAGGCAACAGTGTTGAGGGGCAGGCTCCTGAAGCATGGAGCTCTCTGGAGTGGGCTAATGATGCTAGCTTGCTAGCATGGGAAGGTGGTTTTCATAAAATGATGAGCCTGGCCGTCCCCTCCTCATTGGTGTGATGCCATCTCATGTATTAGAATGCAGCGAGAAGGCCTTAACAGGCACCAGTGCCACGATCTGGAGCCCCCTCCTCCTCCTGTCCACAGCCTTCAGCACTGGAAGTTCAAATCTGCTGTTTACAAATGGCCCAGTGCCACAGCTGCACAAAAGATGGAAACCACTGGGGGATTTAGGGCTTATTAACATTCCCTCTGGTTCATGAGTCACCTCCCAGAATAAACTGTACACGACGGGCTTTAGTAAAGCTGTTGGGAGTAAGACCTGAGTTGCAGTCTGATGTGAAAGTTTGAGGGTTATTCAGTTTTGAGTGGAGAAAAGGCAAGAGCTGCAAGCTCTTCCTGCCTCAGCCCCAAGGGTTGGGGTTTTAGGCGGATATCCCTTTGCCAAGCCTCTTAACCTTTATGAAGTAGTATAGAACCTTAGCTGGCAAGTAGGTTGCCATTAACTTTGCCTGCCTACGATCTTTTCAGTGAGTGGGTGGAGGTGAGTTTTCCGTTCATGTTAATATTTCTAACTCACAGATAAATTACTAAATTCAAAGTAGTTTTATCTCTTTGGTTCTCTGTCGCTCTTTCATTGAAAATCCTGGCTGCTGGCCTCCTTCACGGAACTGCCTCTTTGCATTATGCAGATGTTCAAAATAATAGCACCTGTGTGGCTTCTAACAGATATTGAATGAAGATTAAGACTTCTTTTCAGCTGTTTGTGCTTATACTGTATTCCACGAAATGTCCCAAGTTAAAGCGTTGTGTTCTAGGGCATTTGAAATAATCCATTGCTCTGTGTGGTTTTGCCACTGCATTGATAAATGGTTAGGTCCATTCATTTCAGTTTGTTTTCAATTTTTCGGCATTCTTTTCTTTCTTTTTTTTCTTTGGGGCTGGGGGGACTTTAGACTTAATTGCATTTTTTGTATGTAAAACATATGGTCCCAGAATCCAGACTGTGACATAGAAGGAAAATCTGCTGGTTCGCTTCTGTTCTTCGCTGAGTGACATCCTCTCTGGAGTTACCCATTCTCTGGAGTCTTTAGTTTTTCCTGCCACAGAATACTTCTCTTCCTCAATAAGTGAATTGATACTAATATTCCCGTTTATGCTGGCTTCTTAAACAGAACAGACAGCTAATAAATGCTCTTTCCCCATCCCTTCCCCACAGACAAACACTCTAGAGTGTTTTATAGGCACTTGTGTGTGTATTAAGTTCTCCAAAGAAAGAGTCAGTAGGTATAGTTTTACTATGCGGAGTCAGCTCTTAGTTACAGGCCCCCCGAGCTGACCCTCTGTCTCACCTCTGTGCTTTCTGGAGCCTGAGGAGAGCCACTGGAGTTGTGGTAGTTTCTCTTCTGAGACCAGAGGAGATCTGCGAACTGGCACACAGGCTCAGGACCGCATTGAGTACGGGCTCCTGCGCCCACATAAAAAGCTGGATATGGTGCTGTGTCGTAATCCCAATTCTAGGTTGGCAGAGATGAGGTTTCCGAGGCCTGCTGGCTACCTAGTCTCCATGACTATCAGTGCGGGTTAGTCTAAACTCTAGGTTACCTAGTCTCCATGACTATCAGTGTGGGTTAGTCTAAACTCATGGTTTAGTGAGAGACCCTGTCTCAAAAAAAATGTGGAGAAAGATTGAGGAGGGCACCCAATGTCCTCTGACTTTTACTGGTGTATAAGCACTTGCACACAGATGATACACTTGAACACACACACACACACACACACACACACACAGAGTAGCTCTCCATCTGTGGTGAGTCTGTGTTGCAGCTCAAGTGCTCAGCTAAGAGACCATGATCTTCTCTTTTGCTCTTAAGTATTTGTTCCACTCAAGCCTTGGTAATTGGATAATGCCCACCATACTGGGAGCAGCAGGTCCACGTAGGAAGATGTCAATCTTATCATTAGATCCACCTCAAAGCAGTGTTTTGTCTTGGGTCCCCATATCCTAGTCAAGTTGATATATAAAACAAACAGTTGTTAGCGAGAAACATGGACACCACATGACACGTACTGAATTGCCCTTCAGAGGTGCTCATATGTGCTCATAGTTGTGCACCAAACACTTCTTAGGGTTGCTTTGATGTTTTGTTTCTTTCTGTTTTTGCAACATACATGTATGTATGTATGCATGTATGTATATATGTATGTATGTATGTATGCATGTATATGTAACTTCTCAACTCCTGCCATCAGAAAAAATGGATCTTTTTCACAGGAAAAGCATCGCATAGTGGAAGGAACCGTAGGAGTGGCTGGCACAGCATTTGCCTTTTACTAGGTCTCTTGAAACCTCCGAGACCTTAGGCAGATGACCTGCTCTCTCTGAGCCTGTGTTGGCACCTCCGAGACCTTAGGCAGATGACCTGCTCTCTCTGAGCCTGTGTTGGCACCTCCGAGACCTTAGGCCCTTGTTAAGTAGCACGGCGACTCCAATGATAATATTAGCCTGCAGGTCAGCATGGGCGATCCATCATCCCTTCTTGGACCACTTTCTCTCTTCACTCTCTGCACACCGTGCTTGCCGCTTTCCTCCAGTCTCTCTGCCTGCTCCATCTCAGGCTCCTTTTCCTGGTTTTTCTCCATCTCGCTAGTTTTCACTCATACTTTCTGGGGTTTGTTTTTCTATGTTACATCTTAAATGCTTCATACTTTCTACTTCAGTCCACTTAACTATAGTTCTTTTGAGGATCCCATCCTGTTCCCAGCGCCCCAGCAAGGGACCTAACTTGCAAGCCATTGAGGATATTTCGTCCTGACCATCCCCAGTATATCCCTACTAATTGTTCATCTATGGTTTATATTTGCTTAGTTCCTGCCTTCTATAGATGTAAATGCAGCTACATCTCCTCATACCCATCATGGTTCAGGCTATTAATTTCAAATTAGTTTTTAGATTCATTAAAGTAATAGATTTTTTTTCCCCCTCTCTCCAGAAACAAACTAGCCAAGCCTCGAAAGAACCTGAGAGCTGGCTGAAATGCAGTTCAAGATTTCTGATCTAGTGTTCGTCCGATTCGGTATTTTATTTACTTTTAAGACAGGAAGTGAAGAGTCACTAACATCAGGAAGGGGGAAAGAAAGCATAAGAAGGCTAAGGTGCCTCTTCTGTAGTTATCTAGGCAAAGGCTTCAGAGCCTTGTAGCTTAATTTACTTCGCAAAGATAGTGGGAAGCACTTTCAACAGCTCCTACTGCTGCTCATGCCAGGGCTGCTCAGTGTTGTAGTTGCGGGCCTCAGGAGATCGAGGTCATTAGAAACAAATGCTTGTGAAGTAATGCATAGGTAGTGAGGGGCGGGGCTGAGCACTCGTGTCAGGTGGGCAGACACGTTTCCTCCTTCTGTTCCTTGGCCTTCACGGAATAAAATAAAATGGAAACTTAAATAAACCCAGGTTTAAGACAGTTCTAATAAATTCTTGTGATGCTTTTAAATGAAATCTACATCTCAGGGTGTCTTAGTCAGGGTTTCTATTCCTGCACAAACATCATGACCAAGAAGCAGGTTGGGGAGGAAAGGGTTTATTCAGCTTACATTTCCATACTGCTATTGATCACCAAAGGTTGCAGGACTGGAACTCAAGCAGGTCAGAAAGCAGGAGCTGATGCAGAAGCCATGGAGGGATGTTCTTTACTGGCTTACTTCCCCTGGCTTGCTCAGCCTGCTCTCTTATAGAATCCAAGACTACCAGCCCAGAGATGGTCCTACCCACAAGGGGCCTCTCTCCCTTGATCACTAATTGAGAAAATGCCCCACAGCTGGATCTCATGGAGGCATTTCCCCAACTAAAGCTCCTTTTTCTGTGATAACTCCAGCTGTGTCAAGTTGACACAAAACTAGCCAGTACACAGGGTGACCCCTGTTATAACCGGAGATTCTCAGGACATTTTGTTGAGATTCTTTGTGTAATAAAACATAATTTGGGGTGGAAAATTCACATTTTGGGGTCCAGATTTCTGTCAATTTTAAAGCAAAATTTGTTCCTATAGTGAAATGATAATCCTTATGAGACCTAGGAGCGGAGTGGAAGGAATGTTTTCTTTATTGTGAACTTTAGGTAAAAATCTAGAAATAACTACTTAATTAGAATTTTATAAACATAAAACCACTTTTTAATTTCACTTTTCATTCCTTTTTTTTTTTTTTTAACGTTATTGGGCTACCCTTCCCAGCCATTCCAGTTGATGCAATTCAGCTTTGACTTGATTTAAAACTATAGCTTGTCCTGTGGCACCATTTAGAGGGGTGTGGCCATAGCTCCATCTGACTTGGTAGGGTCCTATACTCCTTGGCTGCATTTGTTCAGAGATGTATTTACCTTTGTAGTAAGTTTGTTCCTCCTTTTCCCATTAATTAATTAATTGATTAATTAATTTTACATCCCAATAGTAGGTCCCCCCTCCCCTGCCTCTCCTCCCAGTCCCTCTCATCTCTCTAACAGTTTGTTTCCTATTAATTGCTTTGTAGAAATCTCCATTCAAAGTAGATACTTGGGTATCTTTTTTGGTATCTCTTTGCAATGCAGTGACAGAGAAAAAATAGTGGCTGTGGGTAGGCTGAGAGGTTGAGTTTATGTGCAATCATGATCTGTCTCAAAAGCCACACCCTTCTGTGATTTGGGAGGGGTAGACCAATCGGGAAGAGGTGTCTACGTAATCTGAGACAGTTTACAGCAAGAAAAACTGCTTCTGTAGACACAGATGCGTGCTCCTGGTGCCTTAGGGTGACTTTTTAAAATATTATGCACGGGGCTACTTATGTTAAGTCAGGCATTTTTCTAGAACACTCTGCACAAACCAGTTATTCCTGTAATTGAAACTTTAAGGCGCTTCACTAAATTTTGAGTATTTAAAATATCTTAACTATGTGAGATAATTGAGATGATGGATACATGCTTTATTATGTTAATGATTTCAGAATGTGTCTGCTCTGGAAAATAGGTTGGACGCCTTCAGTGCATGCAGGTTTTAGTTATGCATCAGTCCATGGAGAAGCAGGCCTTTGGTGATGCACGAAACAGCTCACACTTTCTATTGGCTTCGAAACCTCTTGATATCTAAGCTATCTATCTCTGCATTTCTTTTGTTGCTGAAGGTGGGGGCATCCTCTCTTTCATTCCTGTTAGAAAAGAATGTAACACTTTCATAGGAGACTTAGTAGGTTTTGTTTTTTTCTTTTTTTGTTTTTTTCAACTTGGAATAAATTGAAAACACCTCACCCTTCTCTGTTTACCTGGGAAGTTATGATGATGTTGATGAGAAGTATTGTCCCTGAAACTAAGTCTCAATTTTCATTTGACCAGCAATTTGTGCAAACTCAATTTAGGATCAACACGAGGGTTACGTGGGTACTTTTTCATGTTCTTAAATATAGAAAATCATAATCTGTTTTAAACTTATTGTAACTGATGGGACACTTGTTTACATGGGGAAAATGACTCTGTGCAAGTCGTATATTGAAGTTCATGTTAATGTTTGCTATTTAATGACACCTAATGATATTCAATGAAGGGTTATGCTGAACTGGAGAGAAAATGTGTTACCCAGGCAACTGCCTCTGGCAGGCTAGAGACTTGGGCATATGGCTCTATAGTCCACATTATTTCAGCATCTTTAAGCATAAAGAACCACACATGTAATTGACTGTGAAAAATTACTGCTCAGTTACTGTATTGTATGGTCACAATAGAAGTAAATGAATACGTCATTGTTGTTGGAACAAGTCTGTTGGGAATCACTCCTAGACTCTACTATTTAAGAAGCAAAAATACAATAAGAAGAAAATAGCTGGTTTAATTAACATGTAAAAATTGGGTTAATTTGAATTCAGCTGGCGCAGCAGATATTAATGTGGGATTTGGGGTGGTGTCCTGGCTAAGACCGGGTACTTTTATTGCTTTTTGTCCACACCACGAATCACTGTATGTTTTTTTAGGGGCTTTTCCTGTCATTTATATTTTGCTTTGCATGGGGTTTATATTACGTTCACACCAAAAGAGAGTTTGGTGTACTTTTATCCCAAACATAGAAATTACAATTGAATAAAAGAAAATGCTAAAATATTTGTAAGCAATTAAAAAATGCTTCTCATGGGAAATCGGTGTAACTTGATTTAATATGTTGAAGCATGATTTCAGTTGATGCTTATTATTTATGCTCTGTAAAGCTGAGTGAGGAAACAGAAATTCACCATTGGCAGAGGCAAAACCAGAACAAAACAAAACAAAACAAAACAAAAACCAACCCACCCACCAACCAAAAAAAACCCCAGCCTATTTGCCCTTGTGACTTCCTGTGTATGCTTAGGGGACTTTTATTAGTTTTAGAGTATTGTTTTAATTATGACTACTTGGGTTCAGACACTCAGAAAAATCCACTGAGAACAGCAGTCAGTGACTTCCAATAAAACTCATCCTGCTCAATTTGGATTTTCATTAAATGTGGTTTGAGCAGAGGCAGGACCGTCTTGTACTGAAATTCTCCATGAAGAAAATCCCTGCTCGGCCACACCTGACGTAGAGCCTCGGATGCTTTAAGAGCCTTTCCCCTCTAAGCCCAGGGAGCTGCAGTTTGATGAGCTAAGAGTTTGCGGCGTGTGCTCTGCATGTTGGTTGGTCTCTGTGCATTTAAAAGGTCTGATTATTCAGAGTTCATCTGGGTACAGGAACAAGCCACTTGGAACATTCAGCCGATGCACCAGTGGCCATGGAAAAGCTCCTCCAGTCCCTCCCTACCTCCCCACTTGAACTGCTCGTTCCCACTGTATTCTTTCTCCCTCGTTTGTTCGCCCTTCACTGCCTGGCCACTCCATTTTTGGAGGGAAGGCGAGACAAGAACCGGAGACTGGAGAGAATCAACAGCCTTAGTGGCCACTTAGAGCCAGCTGACAGATGGCTCACCTGCTGGCTTTTCAGTGAGTGATTGCTTTTCTGTGCCTTAATCTTCCCATTATCCTTCATTTGCTATTTTAATAAAGTCAAAGCCTTCTCAACCAGCCTTAACTAAAGGAGCAGAAAAGATGTAGGAATCAGTGCTTTAAAAACCCTGCAGTTAGGGTAAATCATTACTCCAACAGGCTACCTAGTTACCCTCCCCTTTTCCTTAGTGTTGTCTTAAAGACAATATAGAAATTAATATAAGGGCTTCCTAGTGGGCTCTTTTTCTTTTTTCCCTTCCCTGTTAAGCTCAGTACATTTCTCCTTAAAAAAAAATCTCTGGGTAATCTTAAAATATTAATAATGTAATATATACATATGTATGTTTGTGATATACACGTATCACTCTCCTCTCAGTATTTGTAAGTGTATGCAATTGGTATAATGTAATAGATGATAAGTCTTCAGGGTTTTTTCAAAAGCATCTTTAAGTTTTTATATGTTGTGTGTGACTGTCTGCATGTATGTATGTGCACCATATGCATGCCTGATGCCTCAGAGGGCCAGAGGAGGGTGCTGAGCCGTCTTGCTGGCCCCAAATTTTCAGGTTTTAGAGACATTTTCTACCATTGATACTTATTTACCTAGAGACGGTGGAGACGGAATTTGCCTCTAGTTTAGAAGGCTTTTGGTGTTCTTTTTTTTTTTTTAGGGTGAAATTGACCATAGTCAGATCTTTTTTATACCTCAAAGTTTGAAAGGTAGAATGCTGGGGCTGTGGCTTAGGGGTAGAAACAGATTCCTCCAAGGCCACTGGGCAGTAGCTACCTAATAGGAAAAGAAAGAGAGAATGGGGTATAAAAATTGAGTTGGCAGAAGGCATGATGAGTGTTAACCATCGGTAAAGGAGAACCATGAGAGGTGATTCGTATTGCTTGGTTACCAGCCTCCGTCCGGCATGGAAGCCCATGTTGAAGGTGCAGGAATACCGTCCCGCTGTTTGACACAGTCAGT
Organism: Mus pahari; assembly: GCF_900095145.1. Classification (NCBI taxonomy): domain Eukaryota; kingdom Metazoa; phylum Chordata; class Mammalia; order Rodentia; family Muridae; genus Mus; species Mus pahari. The sequence goes on along the minus strand of NC_034591.1, from coordinate 27,842,719 downwards.
CTGAGTCGCTTGAGTGCTGCTTGGGGTGATTTATAAGGCTGTGGCCACATAGGTAGGGTTAGCAGTGTAGAGGAGTCACTCTCTATGGTAAGCTCGCAGGTACGAAAGCTTATATATGTATCTGCCGTTGTCAATACGGAGGCAGTGATGTATGCAGAGGTGGTATTTATAGACCAAATTCATGACAGCAACACAGTAAAATCAGTAATAAAAATCTTTCATAGCATTTTAGAGCCAGGCAGTAGCCTGCCTGGTTGAATGGTATGCGATTTGCCGGGTTTCACTGGAGCCAACGACTTTAAATAGGCCCTTGGCAAACCCTCCAATGAGGTTTGAACCAGAGTTCAGTTGAGCTGTGAGTCAATCACCCTGGCCTCCAGCCGGATGAGGCCATGCTGGATCCAGGGTGGACATGAGAAGATTCCCTGAGGCCGGAGGACCCCCACCTGGGGGAGGGAAGATAGGCAAGACAGACACACCCCTCATCGCCCAGGGGAGGAGGCCACTGGATGGCGAAGCTAAGGTAAGGCTAGAACTAGGTCTAGTCTCCACCTGACTCCCGCTAGCTTGGAACATAAAACCAAACAGAGCACCGTTTCTTCTTATGGGCGTGTTTTAAATGTTAATCGTCCACTAATGCTTGCGTATGATTTTGCATAATTAAGGCGGAGACGCCTTCATATGCTCTCTGACCACCAGCCAGCCTGTAAAAATAAAAGTGTTTATGTGTGACCTCCCTTGTCACCTACGTAATGGGCAGTTCGAATATCCACGGCGACCTTAAGCCCTTATCAGTCTTCTGAGTGCCACTGTTCCTGCAGCCACAGGCTTCCAGGTGTCATCGAGGGGGACAGAGCCCTAACTGGACTTCTAGTACATGATCCTCCAGACTGCCTTAGCAAACTCATCCTGGATATGGCCACATCCTCTCTGCAGCTGTCAACTAGAGCTGCTTGGTCTATGCGCTATGCGGTACTGGCTCACGGGGTCTTTCTAACTCTGGCAAGACATGACACTTGTCTGCGTTCCCTTTGCAGAGATGCTGTTTGTAGTACATGGATAGAAAGTCTTCGAACGGCCCTGCCACTCTTTGGCTGTCATCTTACCCCGGGGGAGGCTAGCTATAGCTAGTCTTGAATTTTCTTAGGCCCCTTGCATGGTTCCTATATGCCTTCGCTAACCATTCAGACAAAGCATCCAGGCCTCTACTCTGAATGGCTTGTTGATTCTCGGTCCCTACAGGCTAGAAGCACTGGAGCTGGGGCTCATCGCACCAGTGAAGAAGAGTCTCCGGGCCTGGGGCGCCAGCACAGCTCTCAGGCATCTGTCCTCTTTTTCTTTGCATTTTGTCACCTGATTCTGGGATGCCCTTTGTGCTCATTGCTTTACCCCTCCACTGAAGAGCGGTTCCTTGATGACCCAGATTCTTTTAGTTGTCGTCCTTTATGTCTAGGGCATACGTAGCCTAGAGTGGGGGCACCTTACCTGTCCAGTGGATTATTTGCAAGGCATTCAAGGAACAGAGCTGGGAAAGCCAAAATGCTATTAAAAGATGTTAACAGTATAGAGCCCATGGCTCTTTACTGGATAACACAGATTCTGATTCTCCTCCTCCTCCTCCTCCTTCTCCTCCTCCTCCTCCTCTTCAGAACCACAATACTTAAACATGGGTGGTCCTGGAAACTGTTTCTGGAGTTAGATTTTACTGTTTTACTTTTATCTCTGCCACTAATCCTGGACAATCGCCTGGCTTCTGTTGCAGCGCACAGAAGGGGGTAATAAGCAAAAGTTATTTTTGGGAAGGCCTCTTGTGGTTAGGAATTGGAGTAAAGTGGTAATTGGATTTTGATATGGTGCATTGTCTACACTCAAACTTCCTAAAGTCTGAGCAGATCAGAGCCTCCTGAGCAGCTGTGTAAATTCTCATAGCCACAGAACTGGCCTGGAGATAGGGACCCAGAGAAGATGAAAGGACCACGTGGTGTCTCAGCCTCTGCAGGTCAGGAATGAGCCCCAGCAGGGAGGAAGAGGAGAGGAGAGTTACCCACCTTGGATAATTGAAGTTCCTGTGATGCCCTCCGAGCCTTGGCTCCTTTTCTCAGTTTTGTCTTTCTCTCTCTCTCTCTCTCTCTCTCTCTCTNTCTCTCTCTCTCTCTCTCTCTCTCTCTCTCTCCCCTCCCCCTTTCCCCTATCAAGGCTTAGACTTTTGCTGTTTGATTTTTGTATAAATTTTATTTTTTTTTCCTTGTTGCAAAAACCAGTATGGTCTATGTGTTATCGGGAGAGAAATAGAAATTATGAGCAAGAAAAAAGAACAAAGCCATATATTTTAAATAATTCAATGACAGATATGTACGGTTAACACTTTGATAGGCATGGTTCAGATTTTATTCAGATTTTGTGCTTATATAAATATTTTTGTTCATTTTTAGCAAAAATTAATAACAAAAATATTTAGTAACTTGGCTTTGTTATCTTGTTTTTAGTTTTAGAGTATTTTTGATTATCGCTATCTTGGGGAATGTGCATGTGAGCATGCGTGTGAGTGCTTGTGCTGCCGGCACAGGATAATCTGTAAGAATCTCCAAGCTTGGAGCAAACACTATCAACCTGTTGAGCTCTCTGGAGCTGGATTTTTTGAGTTAGAGCGTCTTACCCTATAGCTCAAGCTGTCCTGGGATTCCCCCTTGAGTTCAGGCCAAGATCTTCCTGCCTTTGGCTCGGTGGCACGCAGGTACCAACAGGCCCTGCTAATGGAATCAGTTACTACACAGCGTGTTTAAGTGATTTTTAACTTAATGCCATGGGTTTGTTTATATTATTTTTGGTGGGTAGGTAGTGATGTATATATAAATGTTCTTTTAGTAAACCTAGCACATATTGAAATGTTGAGATTTTTTTGTTTTGTTTTGTTTTATTGTGTTTTGTTTTAGTGTTTCTGCTAATATCAATGAGTGTTCTGTGAGGCTTCCTAGGAATAAAAGCTGTACACATCCACTAACATTTTTCCTATGATAAATCCCTAGAAGTGAGATTATGGGCTCAAAGAATGTGCTGGATAGTTTTAGGTCAACTTGACGCATCCTAAAGTCATCTAAGAGGAAGAGGAAGAAACCTCAATTAAGAAAAATGCCTCCAGTGCCGGGCCGTGGTGGTGCACGCCTTTAATCCTAGCACTTGGGAGGTAGAGGTAGGTGGATTTCTGAGTTTGAGGCCAGGCTGGTCTACAGAGTGAGTTCCAGGACAGCCAGGGCTATACAGTGACACTCTGTCTTGAAAAAAACAAAACAAAACAAAACAAACAAACAAAAAACAAAACAAAAAAGAAGAAGAAAGAAAGAAAGAAAATGCCTCCATAAGATCTGGCTGTAGGCAAGCCTGTAGAGCAATTTCTTTATTAGTGATTGGTGTAGGAGGACCCAGCAATTGTGGGTGGCACCGTTCCTGTGCTGAAAGTCCTAGGTTCTATAAGAAAGCAGGCTGAGCAAGCCATGGAGAGCAAGGCAGTAAGCAGCATCCCTCCATGGCTTCTGCCTCAGCTCCTGCCTCCAGGTTCCTGCCCTGTGTGAGTTTCTGACCTGACTTCCTTCAGTGATGAAGAGCAGTGTGGAAGTATAAGCCAAGAAACCCTTTTCCTCCTCAACTTGCTTTGGTCATGGTGCTTCATCGCAGCAGTAGAAACCGTAACTGTGACAAAGAATAGTGACATTTTAAGACTCTTGTTCTGTTTCCAAATTGTCCTTAAGAGATGAGTACTGGATACTGGATACTCTTTTTTTGTCATCTAAGCCTCTTTGGTTCTGTGGATCCTACCAAGACATCCTCACATCTGGTCCTTTTCCTTTCTACTCATTTGCATATTTTGGAGAATGCATGGACTTGTCAATAAAACTATCAGGCCTTGGCTACTAGCTCAGATGTGCGTATTACAGCTCAACATACTTGCACCTCAGCAAGCTGATTCCCTTTGTGCCTCTTCCTCGAGGCCTTTCTTCTTTGGCTCCTGGTTTACTTGCTGCTCGTCTGGTGCACCCGTCTTAGGGAGTAGAGAGAACCCCCCTTTCATCCCCGTGTCCTCAGCACTGGCCTCTGCCTACCTCACAAGCAAGGAAGCTTAGAAGCCATGCTGCAGTGTGCCCGCCACTTCCCAGCTTTGTGCTTCATCTCACCTCAGCTCTGCCACAGGCTCACTGTCCTGCAGTCTCTCCTCTCCCTGCCTCTTCACACTGAGACCAACCCCATGTTCCCCCATCCCGTCTTATTCAGATTTCAGCAAGATTTTTTCTGTCTCCTCTCTCAACACAACTCTAGTCTTCCTCTGTGAACTCACTGACCTGTCTAGTTCTCTGATGTTACTGCCTACCTTTCTCCTTCCTCAGAACAGCATAGCTTTCGATCTGAGCTCTCTTATACAAGACTAAGACCTGTTTATTGCACAGTTGGGATTGTTCGCAAGACCCAAAGTTGTACTTCTCAGATTTTAAAAACGGTGGTTGTATGTTGGTAGGTAGCCATCTAGTATCTGTTTATGTGAGTGTCTGCTTCCTCATAAACCATAACAATGGATTCTATATTCTTTTAGCATGTGCTAATTAAAACAGAAATGGGGCCCCATTTTGACCTATTCACATGCAATCGATTTTTCAAACTGATTTTTTTTTTAAAAGATTTATTTATTTAACGATTGTGTGTGTTTGGATGTCTTGCCTGCAGGTATGTGCACCATGTGGGGGTCTGGTGAGCAGGAGTTTAGAAGAGGCCAACAGATCACCTGGGATTGAAGTTACAGATGGCTGTGTGCTGCTATGTGCGTGCTGGGAATCAAACCCTTGCATTGGACAAGAGTGACAGATATTTTAGCCCCCAAGCCGATCTTGCCCGACTCAGTCTATTTTTATCTCCAGTTCCTCTTGGGCCGAGTGTTTTATAATGGTACACAGTGTCTAGGCTGTTACTTTTGGACTTTAAGCAGCTATAGAGTTGCCACTGTTGTAAGTGGTTGCAAAGAACAGTGGCCCTGGTGCTCTAGAAATTCCAAATGACACGCTAGAAAAATGTCCTGGTTATTTAGACAGACACCGATTGTCCCCTAACCTGTGTAGCCGTGTCATGAGATGTCACTTCTGTGTTTCTTCCCACATTCATTGGCTGGGTCCTACTGTTAGCTGTGAGTGAGTGGAGACATAGAATACCTCTCAATACATACTTGTCCTGGAGATGATCAGAGTTATGTGATTATTTTAAAGGGCATCTGATACACTGAACGAAGATTTGGCAGTTGGAGGTGGTGGAAAAGGAAGCCAGTGAGCTCAGCAGCCAGGTCTGAACTTGATGAAGCTTGTATTCTTCCTCGTAACTTATGTTAATACCCATTAAACCTGTAAAGTAAGGTTGAAGCAGTGTTTATATGAAAATATAGATGTTTGTGGAAACCATTCTGTAAGTGAATATAGTACTGTGTAATTATTCCCATGGCCTTCTAGTCAGATTACCTGGAAAATCCAGAATGATCTTGATGAACAATAGTACATTATGATTTCATGGTTCCTCTGTATACCTCCTACATAGAGGTATCATGCTTGTATCTAATAGGATTACCAAATTACATACCTTTTTGGTATCAGTAACATGCCTAAAATACCAGTCTTTACTGGCCAGTTATGGTTTTGAAGTGACATTAAGATGGCAGAGAAGAACCTACTACACCCTTATAGAGTCTCCGGGCTTTTAAGTCATCTGGAAGCAGGCGAGATGCTCTTTTTATTTGAATTTTAAGCCTTATTCAGTCCACAGAACAAGAGCTTCTTTTCTACACCCCACACACTGCGGCTCTCTTGATGAGCTTGGTGTCTTTGCAGGTTGATTTAACACTGGGCTTGCTGGCTGGCTCAGCACGATAACCACCCTCCTCCTGCTGCCCCATGGCCTTCTCCGGGTGAACAGACAGGGTGGATGCAGAGCTTCTGGTAACTTCCCAGCAAATGGAGGGGCCAAGGAGTGATGCACATAGCAAGGAAGAAGCAAACAGAAACAGTAACCCCACTCCCTGTAGTCCTTTGGAAGGGAGGGGCCAATCGTTGAGTTCCTCAGAGGTATCTGCTATTAGGACATTCTAAAGAGGATAACCAGAGGTGCTTATCACAGTTTCAGTCCAGCCTTCAGTAACCCTTCTTTAACTCCTTTCCACCCAGGTCTTTGTTTCCCATCTTTGCTTCTCTATTAAGTATTCTCAGGCACTCTAACCAAGTACTAAAACTGGTATGTCTTAAACTTTTTCAAAGTTTAATTTTTTATGCCCTGGATGGTGGAAAGCATGAGGCTCTTCTATCCTGGAGGAAATGAGAGAGAATCTGCTCTGTGCCTTTCTTCCAACTCCTGGAAGATGGGATTGGTGTGTCAGCAATCTCTGGTGCTCCTTGACTTAGTGTAGACCCATGACCATGACCTCTTCCTCAATCCTCACACAGTGTTTCCCCCACCCCTGTCCATGTGTGTCCAAATTTCTAATCATTGGGTCAGCTCATCATCCTACCCCAATAGCTCCTCATTCATCCCAGCTAACCATAGTGGCCAGAGCCCTTGTCCAGGTAAGCTCATATGCTAGGCTCTGCGGGTTAGCATTTTGGAGAGACACCATTCATTCCACACCCCAGCATCCAAACTGCCTGCACTCAGGTGATAACATCACAGAACTGCATAGCCTTTTCTCCTCCAAAGCTCCCACGGTCATTGTCCTTTGGTAGTGTATCTGTCACCTCACACAATTCATCAGTTTACAGGAAGGCGTGGCAACTTCCTGGTTTCCATCCTTCGGCTTCTCCTCTGACATCGCCTCCTGACCAGCATGGTCACTGTGGCCCCAGCTCATGTCTTAGTTCTGTCCTTCTATTCCTGCTTTCAAGCCTATCACTACTTCTGTCCTTTATATTCATTTTCCTCATTGGTCCTTCATAAGCAGAGACATCGCCTTGACTTTAATCTAAAAACCTGGGGTGATGTGTCTCTGTTGGTGACCCACAGAGGTCCATCTCCTGACTCGGATGTCTGGTACAACTCAAACTGGTCTCTGGCTCTACCCCATGTCCTCTGTATGCAGTTTGATCTGTTTCCATCTGCTGCCCTCTCTGTGTGGGATGTCCCTGTTGGCCTGTCCTCTCCAGCTCTCTTCAGATGGACAGCTAGTCTAAACCTCTTCAGTACAAAATGTCAGAGGCCAATACATTTCAGTTTATTTCTTCAAAGGCAGAAGGAGTTTGAGATAAGTGATCTCTAAAATCAAGCTACTTTTTGTTTGTTTGTTTGTTTTGTTTTGTTTTGTTTTGAAACAGGGTTTCTCTGTGTAGCCCTGGCTTTCCTGGAACTCACTCTGTAGACCAGGCTGGCCTCGAACTCAGAAATCCACCTGCCTCTGCCTCCCCAGTGCTGGGATTAAAGGTGTGCACCACCACCACCTGGCTAGTTACTTTTAAAGTGTGTGTTTTAAATACCATGACTTGGTAAAGCCCTTCCGTGGGGAAAAAAATACCCTTCATCATACTCCTTATGCATTATTTTGCTTGCTTTTTATACACTACTCTTGTACTCCTCGGGTTATGTATGCTCTACCTCCTGACTTTTGAGTCCTGCCTGCTCCCCTTCCCATCCCCCACCTTGTCCTGGTGTGTTCCCATGAGACCTATTCTGGACACGTATTCTCTTGAAATACTTGTTATTCCTGAACGTTCAGCCTGTTCCAAAAGATGTGTTTCGGGGAGATGCTGTATGGGACACACTCCGAGTTTTCCTACCTTTGTAGCATTGTGGGGACATTCTGTGAAGCAGCTAAGTTAACTTTGTAAACAAATGTATTTCTCTATAGAAGTTTCCGAGGAATTAAGCGTCCTGAGAAACATGGAAAGACTCCCATTTTCTTCTCCCATAGCCTCCAAAGACTTGGGCTTTCCCAGTAGATTACTGAAATATTTGAACATTTATAATACAGCATAGACCTTCGTTTCTAGGAAGCCCTTTGTGGAGCCCTTTCCTCTTTGCGAGTTCTGGCATGTGGCCTGTCACGCTCTTCCTCAAGCATGGAATCGATCATGTGACATTCGCCTGCCTTCTCACTCTCTGCTTTTCATGCAGAAGGGTGTTGTGGCCTTTTGCTGCCCATAAGGCCACCTCTGGCCCTCTAGCACACTATTCTTTTATGCGCTTCGTCCTCCAGGTATAAATCATTTACAATTCCCGTTTTCTCGTGCATGTCCTCACTTTGTTGTTTTGGGTTCCCTCGTCTCCCTGCTCAGCTGAATTGTCCTCCTTTTATAAGGTCCAGTTTTTGTTTCACTTCTGTCACAAAGCTTTTTGTACAAAAATGTTTTAATGAGTCTCTGTGTGTGTGTGTATATATATGTTTGTGTGTGTGTGTGTGTGTGTGTGTGTGTGTGTGTGTGTGTGCGCGCGCGCGTGCACATGTGGGTGAGAGGCCAGAAGAGGCCATTTGGAATTAAAGGCCATTGAGAGACACTTGATGTGGGTGCTGGGGACCGCACTTCATGAGAACTGCCACATGAGAAGATCTCTTAACTGCTGAGATATTGCAGTCCCCTCCCCTTTTTACTTTCTGCTGTAAGTCCACTCTCATTGTATTGGTATTGTACTGTATTGTATTGGTCCCTGCATTTGGATTGGCCTTTCCCGTATACTGTTACAGACGTTTCGTGAGTCCCATGACCTGCCTGATCTAGCTGAAGCTCCCTGTGTAGCATCCCTACCTCACGTGTGGTCAGGAGCTGCCGTAATGAACGGGGACTTACGAGGTTCTTGTGTGTGGCGGATAAGGGGCTGCTTCTGCATTTTGCCATTGCTTTGTAAAGTATCCAAGCGTCAATCACGGGACCCAGCAACGGGCGGAGGGAAACCTGAGGCCTGAAGCCTGGAGGATGGTTAGCTTAGAACTCCCAGGCCCGTCAGTGCTTGCCCGTGGGCTCCCAGCTCCTCTTCCTTTGATTCCCTCACACTGGATGCCCAAGCCAGCGTTGGGTACTGCCGCTAGCTCTGTGAAGTTGGATGCCACAGTTCAACCGTGGCAGCTGATTTTGTGACTTTAGTGTATATGATTGTGCTGTTTTATTTTCTATAGGGGAGACTGACTTTGTGCATTTGCTTATTTTATGTTGCAGGTTAATATCCTTCCAAGAGTTTGTAGCCTTTGAGTCTGTCCTGTGTGCTCCGGATGCCTTGTTTATGGTGGCGTTCCAGCTGTTTGACAAAGCTGGCAAAGGAGAGGTTACTTTTGGTAAGGAAGGTGGTGGGGGAGCATTTTGTTGTTTTAGGAATGAAAAGCACCCACATTCTCATTCATTCTCTCTCTCTCTCTCTCTCTCTCTCTCTCTCTCTCTCTCTCTCTCTCTCCCTCCCTCTCTCTCTCCTTTTCCCCTTTACATAATAAATCCTGATTATGGTGTCCCTTTTACTCCTCCCAGTTTTTCCCACCTCCCTTCACATCCAGACCCACTCCCTTTTTCTGTCTCACTAGAGAACAAACAGGCTTCTAAAGGATACTAATAAACGATCATATAAAAATAACACCTCAAATAGAAGAGCCCAAGGGAAGACTCAAGAGATAGAAAGCCACTCACTCATGCCCCTGATATATACTAAGCTTGATATCACACTACCCTAGCCTTGAGATATATATATATATATATATATATATATATATATATATATATATATATATGACAAGGTCCTGTTGCAGACCCGTGCGGGCCTTGCGTACGCTGCCTCAGTCTCTGACCTCACAGAGCTTGTGTTGATTTAGAGGACTTTGTTTTCTCACTGTCCTCTGTCCCCTCTGACTCTTACACTCTTTCTGTCCCCTCTTTCTCCGTGTTCCCTGAGCCCTGCAGGGAGGGAGTTGATAGAGACATAGCATTTAGAGCTGAGTGTTCCAAGGTCTCTCACTACACATCGTCTGGCTGTGGGTCTCTGTATTTCTTCCCATCTGCTACAGGAGGAAACTTCTCTAATGATGGTTGAGCAAGGCACTGACCTATGGGTATAAGATGATTGTCATTAGGGGTCAAGAGTCACTTTGTCATTTCAATGCTTTTTTTTTTTTTTTTTTTTTTTGGAACAGTGGTTTGGCTTTACCCTAAGTCACTGGGACATCTAGTCTCAGGCTTTTCGTCTCACAAGCCGTGTTAGGTATGGGTTCCATATTGTGGAATGAACCTTAAGTCAAAGCAGGTATTAGTCGGTTACTCACACAAGCTTTGCCACCAATGCCCTAGCCTATCTCGCAGGCAGGACACCACGGTAGATCAAAGGACTTGTGGCTGGGCTGGCCCCACACATTCTTTGAAGAAGTTAGCATGTTCCTTTGAACTGTATTGCATTGGGGGCTATGGCTCACGTGTCTTCTCTTTGCAGAGGATGAACTCTGCTCTGGCTTAGCTTTCATACTCTGCTTTCGTTAGGTGGACCCTTTGGACAGTTGCAGAAGGTGACCACTAGAAAGGACTGGTGTCCTCTGTGAATCATGCTTTCCGCTGCCTGGGGGCGATGGTGGTTATAGGCCACCCACACCAGAGGTTCCCACACTCCCAGTACTTCTTGTGGTCACCCGGTCTTCACGGAACGGTTTGCTGCTTGTGGATGTATGGTTCCGGGTAAAGAGAGCTTTGAACTGGTTCTTCCCATCTGTTGTGCACATGGAGCTTGTCCAGTGGCAGCCTTTCTTAATATGAAAAGGCAGGTGCATCTTCATCAAAGTTGGCTGCAAAGCTACAGAAAACCCCGAAATCTAAATATAGAAGGCGAAGACCTGGAGGTGCTGAGGCTGGAGTAAGCTTATTTTTAAAGAGTTTTTTTAGTGAGCTTCTGGAAAGTTCTATGATGGCTACTGATAAAGATTGCTGTAACCCTGCTGCACTCTTGCCTAGAAACAAGCCTGGAGCCCTTTGAACATGTACGTTATACTTTAAAGGAGATAGCCAACGTGTGTGTATCAGTTTTCTTGTTGCTGTGACCACATATCCAAAAGAAGGCAAAGAAGAGAGAAAGGACTTCTTTTGTTTACAGTTTGAAATACTAGTCCTTATGGGGAAGGCACACGAGAGGGGAGCACAAAGCAGGAACCTGAGGCAGCTCGTCACATTGTGCAAATTATTGCACATTGACACTCCACTGATTTTTCTCCTTTTCATTCAGTCTGAATCTCCAGCCACTGGGACAGTGCCACCCACATTCAAGGTGGATCACCCCCCTTTCAGTTAGACTTTTCCGGAAACACCTTCGAGGTAGTTATACATCCCAAAGTGTGTCTGCATGGTGATTCTAAGGGCAGTCAAGTTGTTAGGAAGATTAACCCCTTCACGATGCCCACTTTAAATGTTTGGATTCTGTTTCTAATTTGTTCATTTTGTGTTGTTTTAGTGTGTTGTGGGAAGTTCACAGACTAAGGACAAATACAGATGATGTCACACAGCACAATTAAACACATGTAGCCATCATCAGCTCTGCTCTTTTTGTCCCCATGCCCAGTTGTCTTATCATAAGTGAAGATAAGAACTCCATAGGTAAGCTAGGCTAATTGATTTATTGTATTGGCATTTTGCCCTATTCATTTCTGCATGGCGAGACACCCAGTTCCCCCAGCAGTTCTGTAAACACAGCTTCCAGTAGAAGGGCCCTGAAGTGGCTCTGTGAGAATCCTCCCTTAGCCGGTGAGCAGCTAGCTCAGGATGGCATGAAGGCCAGTAGAAGCTGGTCTCAGGACAGTGTTACCTTGTGGGTTCCGTGGAGTGTGGTGCCTCTTCTACTTGTTTGGCTTCTGCATGTCTGAGTAGAAATGGAAGGATCTGGGCTGGGGTGAAGAGAGTTAAGGAACGGACTCCTTGATTCATGACAGTCTTTTCTCCATAGGGACAAATTGGCAAGGGATATTGGCAGCGACATCTGGGCTGGGGGCCCCATTAGAGAAGCACCGGGTGTTCCTTCTTTTGTTGCTGTGACTGAAAGGGAGTTAAGGGAGGAGAGAGTTAGTCTGCTGTACAGTTCTAGGGGTAGAGTCAACAGCAGGGAACAGGACAGGAAAGTGTGGCAGGACACGATGTGGCTCGATAAAATGTGACCACCGTCAAGAGGCAGAGGGTTGACCGGAAGTGAGGTTGGGCCATGAGCTCCAAGGCCTACCCTGAGAGATTTACTTCCTCCAGTGAGTTTCTACTTCTTACAAGTTTTACAAGCTTCCAGAACCCACCACCACCAACTGGAGTCGCATGTTAAAACACATGAGCCTGTGAGGGACATTTCACATTAAGCCAACCCACCCAGACTTTCAGCCGTGTAGGGCGAGGGGTTAAGGCGGGAGAAGCAAGTATAGCAGACACCTATCAGCCATGAGTTTTAAAAGGACGGCGCGTGAGCATCGGCTCCTTCCGCTCTTTCCAAGCTGTTTACAGATGGGTGAATGACTTTAGCGTTGCTTTGTGTGTGTTCTTTTTATTTGTTTGTTTATTTGTATTTTGAGACAGGGGTTTTTCTGATCCAGCTGCCCCCCCCCCCCCCAGGTGCTGGAATTAAAGTCATGTGCCACCACTACCTGGCTGATTTTAGCTCTCTGAATTTATTTTCTCATCTATAAAATGGAGGCAGTGCCTCCATTCTGAGACCACATGGAAATACCACCACATATCAGGGCAATGTCTGAAAAGCAAAGGTCTTTATAAAAGTGGTAATAGAAGAGTGAGGTGCCTCCTCCCCTACCCGATGCTGTCTTAGTTTCTTTTCTATTTCTGTGATAAGACCCTATGATCAAGGCACCATATAGAAGAGTTTCATTTGGGTCATGTGGTCTCAGAGGTTAGAGTCTGTGATGTCATCACAAGGACATGGTGGAAGAAACAACTGAGAACTGACATCTTGATCCCCAAGCAGGAGTTGGTGTGTATGCCCTGTGGATGGACATTTATGATAAACCCACTAAAAGATCACCCTACGGGTCTCATTAAAATAATGGCTTTGGGTCTGCTGAGCCATTATCCTCCAGATAATTCTAGCTGAAGAAACGAGCAGTACTAAGGTATCCAAATGACTATTGAGCTGCAGATTAATAAACAAGTTCTAAGATTTTTCACAGGGTAGCACAGAGTTATCACGTGTAGGCGTGGCTAGCAGCCTTTTCAAGTCAACAAAGTCAAATGGGACGTGGTCGCCTGAGGACTTTTGGATGACGGGTGCTATTAGACGTTAGCAAAGTGTTCTGGGAAATTCAGTGTAGACATGAAGAAATAAAAACAACCAGGCATCTACACAACAGTGGAATTGGACGAACCAAGAGGACTTCCTTACTCAGTGTTGCTGTCTTGAGCACAGTCTTCAGAGAACAGAAGCCCAGTGCACAGTCTGCCTGGCAGCCTCCACTGGCTGTCATTCATGTCCTTAGCTCCTATAGGTTCCCTGGTCTAGGATGGTTCCTTTGCATGTCTGGAAGACCGTGTGCATCTTTACAAGTGATGAGTGACTCTGGTGAGAGAAGCTGGAGACGCTGCGTTGACCTCCCAGCTTGGCTCTGTCTACTGTGGGGTTCTTAAAAGGGATTCGAATTCACACTGTGCTGGGGGCACTTGGAGCTTTCTCCTGAACACAGGGAAGGCTCGAGAGTGATCTCTTTCTCCTACCCCAGACCCCAGCCTTGCATGTTATACAGGGCGAGGGCATGTGTGCTCTTTATCTGTGTGTGGGTTCACAGAAGGTCAGGTGAGTTCAGGGTGCTTCAGTGTTTGTGCACCTGCCTTCACGAATGTGGTCCCTGAACTCACCAAACAAAAATCAGATGGAGAGCAGGACAATTAATAAGATGTTGTTTCGATAAAGCCCTTCCTTATGGGGGGGGGTGGTTGCTTGCATTTCTCATATTTTCTGACTTTTGAGAGAAGAGTAACTTGGGTAGAAAAAAGATCTTGTGTTGACTGGGACAGAGCGCTAGAGATGATGGTGGAGTTAGGGGACCCGGTTAGATGCTGGGTCTTTTTTGTTACTTCTGTGTGTACACACGCATACATGCCAGTGCCACAGGAGACTTTCAGGAGCCATCTCTCTCCTTCTACCACATGATTCTCAGAGATGCAACGTACGATGTTGCGTGCCAGTGTCTGCTGAGCCATCATTGGTGACCCAGGTCCTGGGTACATTTTTGAAAAGGGATGATATGGGGTTCTTTGATAGGTTAGGTGTGATGCATCAAGAAGACAGCTGTGTGTGTGTGTGTGTGTGTGTGTGTGTGTGTGTGAGAGAGAGAGAGAGAGAGAGAGAGAGAGAGAGAGAGAGAGAGAGAGAGATCCAGTGGAAGCCTTTTTAACTGAGAGAGGTAAGACTGGATTGAGGCTCAGTGGGAGAAGCAGGGGCTTGGTTTTGGGTTTTGGTTTTTTTGTTCCTTCTATATAGTGGTTCCTGCCTATTGTTCACTGAGCAAGAACATAGGCACTTAGACCCAGAGTGTGGGGGTTGAGAGATGGGATTTGTGGGAGGGGGACTTAGCAAGTAAGTGGTTGAAGCCACTGAACCAGATTCTGTGAGTGGATAGAACAGGCGATAGAGCAGTGAACAAGATGGAAACCCTCTCTCTTCGTAGAACTGGCATTCCGATGGAGTGGGGAAAGCACTCTGCAATAGGTTAGTGCCTGTAACTGCTTGAAAAAGACAGAGGCTACCCAAGCAGGCGGCCTGGGTATGGGGAGAGGGAGCATGGGAAAGGTGGATTTTGACACAGGATGAGGAGGAGATTAAAAGGTATAGAATTTGAGATGAGAATGTTCCTGTTGGGGAGGCGAAACCATGTCATGTCAACTTCAGGACCACTGGTGAGAGTTTGTCTGGTAGGAAAGCAGTTAGGAGCTGGTGCAGTTCTTTTCCAGCACTGGCTGTGGACCATGGTGATGCTTAGAATGGGAGCGTTTTGAGTGGGACAAGGTCTCAAACACCTCTGTCTATTTGTGAAGCAAGGGAATCGGTGTCTTATTGTGTGAGTAGAGCTTACACTGTAAGGTCCCAGCCAGAGAGTGAGACCCTGTCTCACACCCAGAACAGAACAAGCCCAGAAACCAGTCCAGTCTTGCCGTTATTAGAAAGTACAGTGACTCTGTCCTTTAATTTTTACATCAAAAGATGTTTAATTTCGTGCAACATTTCCTGTGCATGTTAACAAGGGTTGTGAGAAAAAGACCATTAGGCAGTCGTAAAGCATAAAAGCTCAAGTTTATTAAGGCACTGACACGTCCTTCAGGAAAAAGGAATCTCTTTAACTTTGCTCAAACTAGCATTTGGGAGACAAGTCGGAACGTGAGCTTTCTGTCTTGTGTTGGTATCATACTATGCAAAACCCATACAGCGGAAATGACTACTGGGCTAGTTTATTCTTAATTCCAGAATGTTCCTCTTTAGCCAGCTGCTTCTGTGACACGTGTGACGCATACAGCGACCCTCCCTGGTCTGGATTCATGGTTAGAGTTTTGTCTATCAATTCCTATAGTGACAAATGTGATTCTGTGTACATTGGGACAACAGGCAGGTTAGATGACATAAAGAAGTACGTTGTAACAGTCTGTTCCAGTCCTGGGCTGGGGAAGCATCAGGAAGGGTTGAGAGTTAACTGTGTGGGGACACAAACTGTCAAAGGAAAGCATGCCATTCAGGTAAAGGCAGATGTGCCAAAAGCCTGGGACATACTAGGTATCGAACTAGATGAAAACTGGAGACATCTTTTTATTATTTTTTAATTTTTATTTTTAATGCTCAGTGGAAAAGAGTCATTTGTGACCACCTTCGTTAATACTGATTTTCGATTTGGCGTTTCACAAAGGTAATGTTATGTTGTTAAAAGAAACCTAGTGTCCTACAGGAAGTAGGTTTTAGTTTGAGGTCAGCGGTTCCACTCACAGGCACATTGTAGCAGGGCTGAGACCCAGATAAGAAGGGCCTGAGCTCTGTAAGCTGACCCTCCATGTTGATTGTGAACGAGCCCCAGTTGGAGCATCCTGTCAGAGAGTCCAAGCTGGAGCTTCCTGTCAGAGAGCCCGGCTGGAGCATCCTGTCAGAGTGCCCGAGCTAGAGAGCATCCTGTCAGAGTGCCNGAGCATCCTGTCAGAGTGCCCGAGCTAGAGAGCATCCTGTCAGAGTGCCTGAGCTGGAGCATCCTGTCAGAGTGCCTGAGCTGGAGCATCCTGTCAGAGTGCCTGAGCTGGAGCATCCTGTCAGAGAGCCCGGGCTGGAGCATCCTGTCAGAGAGCCTGAGCTGGAGCATCCTGTCAGAGTGCAGGCACTGTTCAGAAGCTGTTCCAGTTCACTGGGTCAAAAATCCGCTATTTACGAGAAGCTAAATACGGATTTGCACGATTGACCATAATGGCTTCAATTTTGAAAGATAGTAGTATCAGAGAGCACTTCCAGTTGGTGGGATAATCTGAGAATCGTCCATGCTCAAATGGCTAAAATATTGTACTCTTTGCTACTTCATCACTCCATTTTAAAAATGGGGCTTTTTTTTATTTTTTTTTATTTTTTTAAGGGCAGACTTGTTGAGAAGGTGATGTCAATTGAAGAGTAAACCACAACAGCCACGTGAAGTCACTCTTAGTTAACCATAGGCCGGGAGGTTAACCATTCTCCACAGGGATACAGAGTGATTAGATTGAGAGCCCCTACTGTCTCTTCATCTGTCAGTCCATCCATCCATTTATCTGTGTGTGTGTGTGTGTGTGTGTGTCTGTGTGTCTGTCTATTTTTTTCTGCATGTGTGTGTATCTGCATGTGTATCTGTATGTGTGCATGTGTCTGTCTGTCTGAGTGTCTCTGTGTGTCTTTCTGCGTGTCTTCGTGTTTGTGTGTGTCTGTGTGTGTATCTGTGTGTGTGTGTGTATGTGTTTGTGTCTGTGTGTGCACATGCCTCATGCCTGTGTGTATGTGTGTGTATGTGTGTGCACATGCCTCATGCCTGTATGTATGTGTGTGTGTGTCTGTGTGTGCACATGCCTCTCATGCCTGTGTTTGTGCAAAATGAACGCTGAAGAGAACTTGTTCATAAGAAGGTGCAGAGGACCGGCAGCTAAACTGCTAGCATTAAATCCCGAAGCTTTGAGCTGTGGGGGAAATTTGCCTATTTTAAACTGTACAGCTCATTTAAAAATAGTAAAATTATACCATTATTCTTTCAGTATGAGAGAGAGATAAAAATACAGTTTTTCTAAATTGGAAAATTCGCTGTAATCTTGCTGCTAATGACTGATTTCTTCCAACAGTTGCAAGGCAGATTTGTTCTGATAGGTTGATAAAGGAAACAAAAATCAAGAGCGTATTGGAAGTTCTTAGAGAAAATTACAGTTTAGGTATATGTTGGGGGTGGATAGTTAGACATTTTAATTGAAATAAAACAGTTTCATACTAATATGGGCTCGCTGTGGGTGTGCTTTCCCAACACATCTGCTCTTGAAGCCGTTAAGTAGGGTTAAATGTATGTTAATGCTTTTGTGAGAAAATTATTTTTGATAACATCCGTCTAAGGAAACTTAGCTTAGGAATTTTTTTAAAACAATATAGATATTATGCTTGCATTTACAGCATGAATTAGGATTCTTAACACTGTTTAAAAGATGTGGAGCTTTGGAGTCGCCTGGTTGTGCTCCTTCTAGGTGATGAAAGAAAATGATAATTGACCCAGCAGATGATTAAAGCAAGCACATCTGGGGGGTGGACCCCAGTCTGCTGTGGCTTGCTTCACATGTGACGGCTGAAGACCTTGTCATTCCACGGTATGAAAAATGCTTTTTCTAGCAGACACGTGGAAATTCTGCGAGTTGGCCTCTCTGCTGTTGGTTGAGTTAGAACTTGTGAGAGGCCATCTATATCTCACACTATATCTCAGCTGGCCTTTTGGCCACGTTGTTCACCAGCATCCACTGGTGATTAATGGTGCTATGCTTGAGCGTTAGAGTAGGGTGGTTCTTATCCACGGGGCTGACCCTAGGATCTTACAGTGATTGCTTGTGGCATTTGTTAAAACTGTTGGCTACTCTGCCTCCACCTTCCCCCTGCTGAGTCAGAATGTTGGGGCGTGAGGCTTGGGAATGTGTTTTAAACAAGCTCTCCTAGGGAACATAGCTCATTCTTCAGGGGAACAATAGCTGGTGTCATTTATTCTTCTGTGCGTGAGCTAGCTCAGTGGGGAAAGGCTTCATAGAAACCACAGCTTGTCTTCTGGCATGACAAGAGCATTTTTCTTTCCAGAGTGTCACATGACCTTCAGTTAGGACAGCTCTATTCCTCTGAAAGTGTGAAACTGGAAGAGTTTTAAATTACACATTCTGTTAAATACACTGACATCATATATGGCTTCAGTAGAGCTCAACTGGGCTACTCGCACGCTATCTGTCTGTCTGTCTGTCTGTCTGTCTGTCTGTCTATGTGTCTGTCTACCTTAATATCCTCATCACCACTCTCTGTGTGTGTTCAAAATCACAATAAAAAACTTTATAAGGTCTTACAGAAAACTCCTTTGTAATGTGACACACTCTATGTTTACTGTTTTAATGGCATCCATTTTCTCTCAGACTTTTCTTGAGGGAGCCTCAACTATAGTCAGTATTCCCTTATTTTCTCCTCCTCAGACCCTTCACTAAGCTTAACATTAAAAGGTACTCATTAGAAGGGTTTGAAATGGCAACCTTGACCCTGGGGCACATGACACAGGCTGTCTGCATCCACTTAGTCCATTGTTCTTTAACTTTCAATTCAAGTTCATCTTTTATGCAATGCTCGGAAACCAGGCCCATATAAGCTGCTGCTAACTGTATCAGCAGGTGAAATATGACTTCTCATAGAAAACCCACCAATTTCCTTTGAGGAATAAGACTTAGAGAAAGTGGGACACTCTTCAGAGAGAAGGCGAATACAGTCTGTAGTTCTCCTGTCTCCTTAAAAAGTTCACTTGCGTGTTTAACAGAAACATCCTTTTTGCATTTATTGTATTAATAGACTTTTTAAGATCAATAGGAGAGATATTATGGTTTAGTGTTTGCAATAGCTTGATGAATCTTTTTTATCTTAATGGGAAACTCGTTTTCACTGATTTGAAGCTGCGAAAAGTGAATCTTGTAGAAATTAAAGAGCATTAATTTAGTTATTCTGTATGGAAACAAAGATGTAGAAGTTAAAATTTGCATAAGTGAAGACCTTGATGATTGGAGATTATAGTGTGGTGGAGGTTAAGGAATAAGAGCCCATAGAATTTGTAAAAACAAATTCAGTCTAACCACTTAATGGCATGTGCAAGTAATTTGCCAATTAAATATTTCTAGTATTTGAAACATCTTCAAAGTAAAGAGTGGAGGTTCTTAATCTTTCTTAATTTCATACTTTAAGAAACATAATAGAAAATTACGTAGATTTTGATCACTTTTCATTCAAGATTTCAGCATGTGAGCTCAAGGAAGGATGGATTTTAAGTGTTGCAGGAAAACTGATGCCTTTTGAGAGATGGATGCACTATGATATTTCCAAATCGCACTCTGCTTAATATTAAAAAATATCCTCTGTAAGTATCTTGTGCTTAAATAATAATTTCCAGTATAGTTAAGACCTTTGGTCTTATCTTAATGGTCACCTCACCTACTATGTGCAGAAATTTAGGCACACTCGACTCAAATAACTCTCCAAGACTGGTATTTTATTCCATTTTGATGACTAAGTGTTGAGTCCAGCAGTTTGCCCAGTTGTTGTAATTAGTTGGAAGTGAATCTATAGCAGTCTTTTAGGTTTTTAAAAGTGCTTTATTGAGATGTAAAATGCCCCCATTTATTCTTCCTAGCTGCATAGTTCTTTAGTTTAAGTATGGTCACAGATTGGCACAGCCATTAGCACTTTGAAATTTATGACACTTCATCACCCTAACAAGGGATTCATTACCAGTCAACCATTTCCTCTCAATAACCCTTTTTTTTTGTTTTGTTTTGTTTTTTGTTTTTGTTTTTTTTTGTACCTTCTAGGCCAAGGCAACTCCTAATCTACTCTCTGTCTATATCAATTTGTCTGTTCACAGCATTGTTTTTAATGTTTACTGTACTGTGTGTTTAATGTTACTCTGTGTGTGTTTCTGTGTGTGTGCACTTGCACACGTGTGTGTAGGCCAGAGGACAACTTACTGGAGTTACTTCTCCCCTTCTGAGGGCATGGCAGAAGGCACCTTTACCTGCTGAGCAATCTTGCTGAAAGTTTATATAAATTAACTAATAGACTATGTGGTCTGTTAGTATAGACTTTTTAGCATAATGTTTAAAAGGTTCATACACTACATTAGCATACTTTTCCACATTAACATTCATTTATTCCTTTTTTATACTTGGATAATAGTCTATTATATGGATTTAGTGTATATTGTTAAGCTCATCAGATATGGAGTATATACACATAGTTTGTTACTGGTTTTTTGGCAATGAATAATATTGCTATAAACATTCACCTGTGTACTTTCTGTGGCTATGAGGTTCCACAGTAACTCTGGATGTCCTGTTTTTTGAAGTGGCATTTCATATTTCCAGCAGTGTTTGTGGGTCCCAGTGTCTTCATATTCTCAGTAACACTTGTTACATTCTTCTATGGCCACGTTACGTTTTAGTCATTGGCCTTCATCTGCCCTGATGATGCTAATGATCTGGAACACCTGTTTAGGTACTTGGGGGCCATTTTTATTTTAGAAAAATGTCTCCTTAGTTCTTTTTCCCATTTGAAAACTGTCCTTTTATCTTTTGTCCGTTTTAAGTAGAATTGTCAGGTCTGAAGAGATGGCTCAGCAGTTAAGAGCACATATTGTTCCTGAATATGCCCCAAGTTTGCCCAGGACAGACCTTGGCATGGAGGGGGATTCTGAAAGAAGGGGTGTCTGGGAGCGGCAAAAAGAATGACTTGAAGTCAAATCATGAATCCAAGCTGTGTTCTGCTTGATACAGCTTTTTCAGTCTGTTCTATGTTCTGCTTTCTCTCTCTATAAATTGTCCTCTGGCTTACACACACATACACACACACACACACACACACACACACACACACACACACACACACGACACCAAGCCATACTATGACTTGCATGCACACAATAATTTTTTCTTCAAAAATTCTCTAGATAGCTGTATCTTGCAGAACTCAGGTCCAGTGATTAATTTTCCTTATCAATCTAGTCATTCGCTCCAGGGTTGCTTTTGATTATCTTATGAATCATCTCATTACTCCACCCTTTGATTCTAAAGAGACAACAAAGCATACATTTTGTTCTTAACATTGCAAAAGAATTTAGAGATCTGTCTACCTTTGTTAAATACAGATGTTAAACTAGTTGGGTGGGACCCTGTCCTGAAATTACCATTTCTATCACACCTGGGCCTAACCTCCCTCTGCCCTAGGCTGACCTGTAATTCAGGAATCTGCCTGCCCTTTTATCTTTCTGACAAGCTGGCTCCTAGTGTAGCTGCCTTTATTTCTTTAGATTCATGAAGCCCATCGTAATTAATATTGCATCCTTATATTTTGCATAGTTGAGAAATTATATATATATCATATATTTAGCACTCTTTCCCATAGTCCTAAGGACTGTCCTGAGGGTTCCAGTCTTGCGAAGGCATTAGTCACACCCTCAATTCCTGGACCCCTGCCGTCTCAGATTATCTTGGCGTCTCTCTGTTAACAGGGAGGACATGTCTAGGGAATATGACAACACTCTGACCTCTTCATACAAACACACACACACACATACACATAATTATGACACACACCTTTAATCCCAGCACTCGGGAGGCAGAGGCAGGCGGATTTCTGAGTTCGAGGCCAGCTTGGTCTACAGAGTGAGTTCCAGGACAGCTAAGGCTACACAGAGAAACCCTGTCTCGAAAAACAAAAACAAAAACAAAACAAAACCCAAAACAAAACAAAACACAAACATACAAAAAATTAGTCTTTTGCTGGGAAGTGGTGGCGCACGCCTTTAATCCCAGCACTCTGAGTTCGAGGCCAGCCTGGTCTACAGAGTGAGTTCCAGGTCCATCAGGGCTACACAGAGAAACACTGTCTTGGAAAAACAAACAAACAAACAAAACTAGTCTTTTTATTTCTGAGTTGTGAGAGCCCTGTCTGTATTCTAGAGTTTATCATACACGATTTCCTACCCACCACCTCTAGTCTGTCAGAGATCTTTCGCTTTCTTGATGTTATACTTTACAAGAACAAGTTTGTCCGTTTTTTTCCTTTTCTTTTTCTTTTTGTCTTTTTTTTTTTTCTCTTCATATTCAGTCAGCTGTTTCCTCATCCAAGGGCAAAGGATCTTGCCTCTGTTTTTTATATTTATATCTTTACCTCCTAACTTCATAGACACATTTGTTAGGGGGTTTGTTTATCTTGGGTTAGAGGTAGGTGGCCAGGACTGGACTTGACATTTTGCATGTAGAGACTGAAGAGGTCAGCTCAGCCTGTTAGAAAATTTCACTGGACCCCTCCCCTCCTGGAGGGGAAAGGTCATAAAGAACATAGGCACCTCCCCTCCGGAAGGGAGGGGCGAGTTACATTCCTCAGACCACAGAGGGGAGGGACCAACCACCACCAGAGCTCCAGGACACCTTCCTAGACCCTTGGCCACCCACCTTGTTCCCTATAGACCAATCAGTTTAAAAGTCACACTGTTCTGCTAATCATATTGTGCCTAATAGTGGTGGCACTGAGAACTGTATAAAGGCTCCCTGGATGGGCAGCATGACATCACTCTCTACCTATGTGCAGGGCGACCCCAGCATGCTGGAATAAATAAAATTCCTCTTGCTTTTGCTTTTGCTTTTGCATTGATTCCGGCTCCACGTGGTTCACTCAGGGGGTTCCCGGTAAGCTAAGGCTTAACAGAGTCTAACAAGATCATTTGTTTTACAAGCTAAGGGCTCATGATTCTTGGTGGCTTATCAGCCATACTTGTTGGAAATCTCAGGGCAGCAAGCACACATGCTTGGCTCTAAGTCAGGCTTCTTGCCTTGCTTGAGTCATTTGCTAGCCTGTGTTATGTTGTAACCACAGGTCTGAGTTGCAGTCACTTTGTACTGACTAAAGTCCAGCTCTGTTCTTGTATTTCAAAATTTCCTGGGCTTTCTGGGTGCTGATGGCGCGTGCCTTTAATTTCAGTACTTGGGAGGCAGAGGTAGGTAGATCTAAGTCAGCTTAGTCTACAAAGAGAGTTCCAGGGCATCGAGGGCTACACAGAAAATCCCGATGTTGGAAAACAACACACACACACACACACACACACACACACAGAGTCTTGGCTTTTCTGGGTTCCTGGAGTTCTCACACGCATTTGAGAAGCAGGTTGTCTCCAGCTTGTCTCTTGCCTCCAGAAGCCAGCTAGGTGTTGTGAATCTGTAAGTCACTCTGGGGAGTCTGGCCATTCAACACCAACTTTGGGATGTACTTCTGCTACCCACCATAAATTTTATGTTATCCTTTATTTTGAGCCAGGGTCTCACATTGTAGCTCAGGCCGGCCTAAAACTCACTACACAGCCCAGGCTGGCCCATATCTGCTTCTGACTCTTGAATACTGGATTCAAGAGATAAGCCACAATCCTTACTTGTATTTATTTTGCCATCTAAATAATACTGATTATTCTAATGAATAGCATTTTATAGCATTTGAAGAGTAGATTTATTTCATATTCTTTTTTAAATTTGTGGCTTTTTAAGGACATTGCATGTGGGATTGTTTCTTCAATCTTATTTTTATATTGCTATTCCATATATGTAAAACTACAATTGAGGGTTTTTTATGCTGAACTCCCATATTCTGATCTGGCTGAGTTTGCTTACTAATATGAATTTTTTTAGTACAATCCTCGGGATTCTCTCTCTCTCTCTCTCTCTCTCTCTCTCTCTCTCTCTCTCTCTCTCTCTCATTCTCTCTCTCTCTCTCTCTGTGTGTGCAAGAGCAATTTATTTGACTGTGTTTCTACAAGAAACCAGCTTGTATTTTGTAGCAAATCAATGTTTCTTAGGAGGGACCTCCAACCATTCATCTTCCAGAAAGAAACAGTTGCTACTTTGTAATTATTTCCACCGCTTTTAATACCAGATCTCACTCTGTAGCCTAAACTGGCCCCAAGTTTACAATCCTCCTACCTCAGTCTCCTGAAGGCTGGGCTTAGAGGCCAACTTCGCCTTGTCCATCATAATTACACTTTTACGACATGTAAAGTATAGCCGACTTTCAGGTAGGAAAACATTAGTGGAGAAAACAAAGTCTAGCAAATAAAGTCAGAGGAAAATGAGCTTGTTTTGTAAAGTCTCGGCTTAAGTAGCATCACGATTGGTGCTTCCTAACCCAGCTTGGCACAAAGTGATGTAACTCTCTGTTTTACAAGGAAAGCATTGCATTGGCTTTCCTTTTCTGGAAGAGTAACATAGCTTAGAAAAGCATGCCTCTGCCTCTCTAAGCCCTGTATCCAGTGCTGCCATCCCATTGGCGGCCAAATCCCCCTTGCCTCCTCTGTCTGAGTGGCCTTACTCCACGGATCTGACTTTAGGATCTTACGTTTTATGCCAGGGGAAGCCTTTTTCTCACTCCTTTTAAGTCAGTGATGGGGACAGGACTATGCCAGAAGGTTCTCGGCTGTTGAGTTATTAACCAAGAAAGCAACGAAATGACAGAAAAAAGAAAACTTTCTCTTCTTCCTTGAGACTTCAGGTTAGGGGCTTGAGATGGGGCACAGTGGTTAAGGGCTCTGGTAAGGGTTTTCCACAGGACCTGGGTTCCATTCCAGAGCCCACATTGGAGGGAGCTCACAGCTATCTGGACCTCCAGTCCCACAGGATCCAGTGCCCTCTTTTGGCCTCTGTGGGTACTGCATGCACGTGATACACAAACTACTCATGCACGTGAAATAAAAATAAATGAATGTAAAAAAAGCAAACAAACGAAAACACCTTTAGCTTAGCTCTAGAGAATTCTGGAAAGGTCTGGACATGGTGAGGGCTTAGCTTAGTCATAGGAAAGTCCCACGTTTTTAGTCCTGGAGTCTCTTATGGTAAAGGTCATTTTGCCTTCGGAAGGCAAAATGTGGAGCTTAACCAGGCATGCATGTTGCTTTGTTTCTTAGCTTCCCATTTTTTAGCTGTCAGGTGAGGCACACTCCTCTCATTGCCTCAGAAGGCTCAGGACACTTCTTAAACAGTAAATGAAAAACCCTAAAAGAAAGACACTGTCTGGGGCAGCATGTTCATGTTTTCTAAAGCAAGGGATGAGCACCACCTAGGGATGAGCTCCACCGAGGGATGAGCACCACCGAGGGATGAGCACCACCGAGGGATGAGCTCCACCGAGGGATGAGCTCCACCGAGGGATGAGCACCACCGAGGGATGAGCTCCACCAAGGGATGAGCACCACTGAGGGATGAGTTCCACCGAGGGATGAGCTCCACCGAGGGATGGCATGAGTCTTATATAGGGGTGTTAGTCATGCAAAAAGTGTTGAAACCTGTAGCACGTGCTTCTTCAGTATCTCCAGACTTCCTTCTTCCACAGGCCACTTGACAACCAAATTCCTGGATGTCTTGGCTGTATATTCTGTCTGTTTCATATTTTCTTCTGGTTTCCGTGAAACATGAAGGAAGGGCCAAGGAAAGATGTTATTGAAGCTCTCCTGCCATTAGTGCATTAAAGTGATTCCCATTGTATTATGTGGCTGAAAGGAATCCTTGGCTAACCTGAGGACCCTAGGCAGCCTCTGCTCCCTTGTTACCAGGAACTGGCCTGGTAACAAGGAATTTGCCTGTATTTGGGGCATGGAAACAGTTCCTCTGTGGTTTTGATGCTGTCTTCATTGTCTGTGTGTGGCATCCCCTGAGTGTGGCTGCTCCTTTGGTGTGGGGGTTTTGTAGAATCTCTTGGGCCTGCTCCACGCTGCCGTTTGAACACAGTGCTGAACAGGAGCTTGCGGCTCCCCTAGGAATTGTTGCTGCCTGGCGGGCAAAGTCTGGCTTCAGGCTAAGCGGCTTGACCCGTCAGTAGTCTAATCCTGTCTCTTGGTAGGCACCCAAGGCGTGGTGGCTGTCTGTGCTGTAGTAGTATTGGGGCCCTAGACATTTTAATTACAACTCAGACACTTCTCAGTGCAAAGGGAGTTTATGATCTAGTTCACCTTAGTGACCCTTGGCTAGAGGTTCCTGAGCCTCATGTCTTCCTTTCCTCCACCATTTTTTCTTTAAAATGTTAATTCTTGGTTTATATAATTTCTTTTGTAGCTAGCCTCTTTCTGTGTGTCTGTCTCTCTTAGAAAACTTGAGGATGGTACTTTGAAATTTTTATTTTATTGTCTTCACCATGCTGAGGGTTTTTTTTTTTTTTCACCATTGATAAAATTGATGTCCAGCGTAATTTTGATTTATTTAAACACACACAAGCATATGCCGACAGTGGCCTTGCTATTTTCATGACAAGTAAAAATTTCCGGAACCTTTAAAAACACGGGATGAAAACTTTGTGGGTGTAATTACGAGGAGGCAGAAGGAGGAACTTTGGGAGAAGCTGAAGAAACAGGCACAGGGATGCTTCAGCTTTTTCTTTTGCCTCTTTCATAGATTAAAAAAAAAAAAAAAAAGTGGAAAGAGAAAGATCCAGGCTTAGTTTGGTTATAAAAATGATGCCCTTTGACAAATATATTAAAGCAGGTGGGAAAACAATGATAAAATTCACTAATGTGCTCATTTATTTTCCCATCAACCTCTGAAGGCACATGTTCCTTATGGATAGAGACTGGTAAATAAAATAATGCTTTATTTATAAAAGTAATTTCCATGTTATCCTGTGTCACCCTTCCTATAATTTGTGTGTGCGCGTGCGCACAGACGCACCATTCTGCCCCTCTCCGCACCCCATGCTAGGCAAATACTCTACAAGTGAACCACACTTGAGCCACATTGTGTAAGGGTGAACAGAGATGAGATGAGACTAGTACACAGAGTCACACAACTTGACATGGAATTATTTGGGCAAATTTCAAACTTCTGTCAAGCACCCCATCCCAATCACCCCCCCAAAATTAAAGTTAAGCTGGGCAATGGTGGCGCATGCCTTTAATCCCAGCACTCAGGAGGCAGAGGCAGGTGGATGTCTGAGTTCAAGTCCAGCATGGTCTAGAGAGTGAGTTCCAGGATGGTCAGAGTTAGACAGAAAAACCCTCTCTTGGGGTTGTGGGGTGGGGGGTGTTGGTATTAAAGTTCACAACTAGGACTGTTGGCTGCCCTGTTTTCTTGTCTTTTACCACAAGTGCAGCCTGAGAGATATATAACGGACTCCTGCTCGGATGGCGTCTCAGGGGTGTTGAACATTGACTGCCTCAGCTCTTTTACTACTAGGTTCTAAAGCTTTCAAAAAGTTTCCGAATGACTTTTATCTGTCTTACAGATAAGAGAAAACGTTTGATATGTATGGGTTGGTTTTCTGCTGCTCTACTAGACACCTTTTAGTTGC
Source organism: Mus pahari (assembly GCF_900095145.1). Lineage (NCBI taxonomy): Eukaryota > Metazoa > Chordata > Mammalia > Rodentia > Muridae > Mus > Mus pahari. Next base: position 27,815,194 of record NC_034591.1, on the reverse strand, counting down.
TGTGACAAAACGCCATGACAAAAAGCATCTTCCAGAAGAAAACTTCTGGTTGATGATTCCAGATGGCTCTGCGTCTGAGGGGAAGGGGCAACAACAGACGGCAGGAGCAAGAAGTTCACCAGCCACATTTGTATCCACACAGGAAGCAGAGAGACAGAGAGGAAGTGAGGACAAGATATAAATCGTCACAGCCGGCCCCTGGTGACACACTTCTCTCAGCAAGGCTCCACTTCCTAAAGATTCCATAAGTTCCCCACACAGCATCACCAGTCAGGGACCAGGTGTTCAAGTATGGGAGCCTGTCAGGGACATTAACCATTCAAACCACAATAGCCAGTAAAGATGAAACCCTGTCCTTATATAGAAAACAGTCACTGTTTTATCCCAAACAAACAAATGAGATAAAAGTTAGCTTTTTACCTGACTTCTAAGTTACCATCTTTAATATTTCAACTGTTCCTATGAATATTCTGACTTCCGTTTCTGCCAAATTTTTGTAATATATGCATTCATAGATTTTTAGTAACAAGTAGGATTGCCTGTTTAAATTCATTTAACAAAGAACCCTACTTTCTTTTAATCACAAATTTATTCTTTTTCAGAGGATGTCAAACAAGTTTTTGGACAGACTACAATTCATCAACATATTCCATTTAACTGGGATTCAGAATTTGTGCAACTCCATTTTGGAAAAGAAAGAAAAAGACACCTTACATATGCGGAGTTCACTCAGTTTTTATTGGTAGGTCTGTCTTTTTTTTTTTTTTTCCTTTCTTTTTTCTCTTTTCTTTCTTAATTACCTGATGTTTTCACCCTGAATTAATTTTCTCAGAGTTTCTGTTATATTTTTATATCAGAAGTCTTACTTGTATTTGTGTTCTTCTAATTTTTCAAAAATTATTTTAGTTTCTGGGTATGGGTGTTTTGCCTACATGTCTGTGCAACGGTATGCAGTGTTCAAGAAGGTGTTAGATCCCCTGGGACTGGAGTTACAGATGATTGTGAGCTAGCTGCCGTGTGGGTGCTGGGATCGAACCTGGGTCCTCTGCCACAGCACCCAGTTCTTAACCATCGAGCCATCTCTCCAGCTCCTGGCATCTTACGCTTAAAAAGTGAAAAAGAGGAAAGGAATGAAGTTAGGCTCGCTTTTGCCCTGAAGCCTGACTCACCACAGGTTTGTAAGGTTAGACATTTAGAACCATTTCTTTTTCAGCTTGTTGAAATTGTAGAATTACGTGGGTGTAGAGAAGCTCTTCCTGTGTGAAAGTGATCCTCTCATGGTTGCTGGGTCAAAGAAGGCACAGTCATGGGGCTGGAGAGATGGCTCAGTGGCCAAGAGCCTTCGTTCTTCCTGCAGCTTTCTGAGAAAGCAAAAATCAGAATTGCAACTGGGATCTGTGCCTGGTTGTCCCACGATGCACAAATATTGTGTTTTTTTTTTTTTTTTTTTCCTTGAGAAAATGCAGCTGTCTGTCGCTAACTGTGAAATTGTTTCCTCTGAGATCTTTTATAGATTAAGCCACTGAGTTTCCAATTGCTGCATATTGGAATCAACCCGGCTGCTTTGGAATCTGTTTCCTGGGTTGGTCTTTAGAGACTGCCACTGTGTGTGCTGCCACACCTTGTGTGCTTGTGCGGCCTGCTGTGAGGGCCTTGGCTTTCCAGCACCTCTGCTAAGCTAGCTCTGTCCCTCCCACGCCTCTTCTTTCCCTCTCCTGTGATCGGATCACTGGACCAATGATGAGATCAGCCCGACAGTATTTTTAAATATGATTATACTGTTCTTATGCTATGATAATGATATAATGAATCTCATCTCTTCTAAAATAACTAAGAATGAATTAAAAAAATAAAATTATGATTATGTCTGGGTTTTCCTCTTCGAGTGTCGTTTAAAAAATATTTTAATTTACACCACTATGTTTAGTCACTGGGGATCAATATCTATTGGTAGACAAATCTCTATAAAGAGTTCATTTCTTTTGGGTTTTTATTAACTCATTTACTTTCTTCAGCAACCTTACTTCTTTTACAAAATCTGTTAGTTAAAAAATCAATGTTTCTCTTGGGATCATTCATCTCTGAGCCAGGAGGAAATCTGCCTGGAGAATTGCCCTCAGTTCTTTGTTACCAGAAGTGTTGTTAGTATCTCAATCCCTCTGTTTGTTTGTTTGAACTTTCCCCAGGTCTCGCCAATGCAGGGGATTGAGACAGAGCCGGGATAGAGAGGTGGGGATGGGGACAGCCACATCCCCTCCAGTGTTACCGCTTTAAAGGCACTTCTCGGCATCCATGCTTATGCACTGCCTCCTGTCTATAGCCAGTTAGTGTTTAAACGTGCTGCTCTTCTAGGCTTTTCAGAGTGTGTGCGTGCGTGTGTGTGTGTGTGTGTGTGTGTGTGTGTGTGTGTATATACCAAGCCCAGGAATTTACCTAACTCCACCTGCCAGCTGCTCACCAGACAACACACATGAACACTCTTAAGACAGTATAGGAGCTCTTTATTTCTGGCCAGTCGCTACGGCTACACAAGGAATCTTAACCAAAGCGTGCAGCTCAGATCCTCACAATTTTTTTGTCTTTTATGCAAAAAAAAAAAAAAAAAAAAAATCCATATCCTATGGCCACACTTCAGTTGGCAAGGAGCAGAACTACAAGAAGCCAAAAGACAAGGTTAGTAAGTATATTTGGGGACTTTCCTGGATCCTGGAACTATCAACCAGGTGAGGGATTGGTCCTTGTTCCTGTTTTGGCAGGCGTCAGGGCCTACGTGCTGGGATTTAAGGTTAGATCGGTGCCTTTAACATGGTGTCGGTTGTGCTCAGGTCTGGGGTCAAGCGGGCCCCACTCTGCTGTACTTTATTAATTACCTTATCATGGTTTTCTAGATATTGCATGCACTCAGAGCCATTGGATTGAGCCATCTCCCTGACTCTCTATTAAATTTTTCATAATGTTACTAATATACACAGAATTTGCTGTTACTTTCCGGACAAAGCTTCATAGATCCTTTGAACAGGCCTGGTGGGTCAAACCCGTAATCTCAGCACCCCAGAGGCTGAGGCAGGAAAAACGTTTGCTGCAGCTTCAAGGCCAGGCTGGGATAGGAGTGACACCACCACCCCGACCCCGCAACAAACACACGTATTCATACCCAGAAAAGTAAAATGTAAAGACAAGATACCTCACCTCTGGCTTTATTCTTTCTTTGCTAAGCATGTTAATGTCTGTGAATCTCTGGTTCCAGTTCTCTATACACAGAAACCTAGCTCAGTAATTTAGGTGGGGAAGGGAATATGAGGTAGATTCTTACCACTGTTTACCCAGGACTTGGACACACGGTAGGAGGTAGAGTTTATTTGATGAGGAATAATTGTAATAATGCTACTGAGAAAGATGCCTCAACTTAACTTTGTGGAACACAGCGTAATTAACTTCTAGTTTGAGTGGGCGGTTAGCAGTAGTAAGGATAATCTCATTACCACCTTTCAGTTAGTGTCAACCAGGCTGCATCCAGTCAACGGTAACTACCCACAGCAGTCTTTTGGCCTTCCGAAAGAGGTGGGGAGCCTTAGTCCAAGATTAGATGATTCAGGAATGGCTTGCAGCTGAAGCTTCCGGTTCCAGCATTTGCTTAAACTTGACTCTAACCCATGGTGGTTCGTGGGAACGTCCCACAGTGTCATGCGTTCGCGGGATGATTTTGCCTTTGGAGCAAGAAGAAATGCCTTAAACTTGTACTAATTTAAAGTGACTATAGCACCCAATGATACTGTCAAGGACTTTGCTTTAAAACCAGCTCTAGCCTCAGAAGAATGAGTAGATGAATGGATAGGCTTTCCCATCAGTGCTGGGTTTGAGGACTTCTTGAGTCACTGCTCTTCGTTTCAGATGTTTCATTGGCTCCCTCTAAGCCCTTGGCTCCAGGCAGCTTGAACTTCAAGCCCCTTCTTCGGGCCCTTTTTCTTCTTCCCTGGGATTGGTACTGGATTCAGTTAGCTTCTGAAATACATAAGAGTGTGTGCTGCCTGGTTTCATGCCAGCTTGACACAAGCTATAGTCAAATGAGAGGAGGGAACCTCAGTTGAGACGATTCCTCCAGTATATCAGGCCGTAATGCACTTTTTAAAATTAGTGACTGATGTGGGAGTGCCCAGTCCCATTTGGGTAGGGCACCCCTGAACTGGTGATCCTGGGTTCTATAAGAAAGCAGGCTGAACAAGCCATGAGGAGAAAGCCATTAAGCAGCAACCCTCCATGGCCTCTGCATCAGCTCCTGCCTACAGGTTCCTGCCCAGTTCCAGTTCCTGTCCTGACTTCCTTCAGTGATGAAACCTTTTCTTTTCCAACTTGCCCCCTGGTCCTGGTATTTTATCACAGCAGTGGAACCCCTAGGGCAGTGAGCTTGGTCTCCTGTGTTTGAGACTTCTGCTTTGTCAGGTACACCCATTCTCCCCGCTCTAAGGCTGAGCTCAGAAAGGTAGGCACTGCTCCCTGGCTGTAGTCATGGTTGTCCGAGCACAGAGATGCTTGGCTATTTGAGACGTGAAAGCTATCACCATGCATACTCTAGCCCGTCTGATGAAGCAGACGGAGCCTCAGGGACAGAGTGAAATACTGATGTTCCCAGGAAAGACCTCAGCTGGTTCAAGCCAGCAGGGATGGTAGCCATGCTTGTGTGCAGATTGCTCAGCTCTACCACTCTCTGCGGGCTCCAGTTTATTTTTCCCCTTTATTTAATAAAATCTGCGCTCTATTGAAGCAAATATGCCTGTTTTCAATAAGTGACTCACCAAGGTCATTGGTGTCTGTCAGAGCTTGTATGGTGAGCTTATATGTTCTTGTCTGTACTTTGTGTATGGATTCCACAGATACAGGACTGAACAACAGGGACAGAAAACCCACTTTTTGGATTCTTGTTCCTCAATTCTGGAGAAGGACTTCAGAAGACACTAGGGGACACATAAATTCCTCCCTTTATACTAGGACAGGGATGGCTGATCTCTCTCTCTCTCTCTCTCTCTCTCTCTCTATATATATATATATATATATATATATATATATATATATATATATATATATATTATGTGTAATTCTTTCATCTCCACTTCATGAAGAGTGGCATGCATGTGTAAATGTTATAAAGTGAGCATTTTTTAAGTATGTGTTTTTCAGGTTTCTTTCTGTGACAGGGTATTTCTGATAGGCTTAGAGTTTGCCATATCCACCGGCTGGCCTTGAACTCAAGGGAACCACCGGCAGCTGTCTCTCCAGCCCTAGAAGTAGAGGCCAATAGGCATGTTTCTGTAAGACGCCTGCCTGCCTCTTCTCATCTCCTAAAGCACAGCTTTGACGTTATGTATGCTTTACAGATAGATTTGGATATTATCTGAGATTGCTAAGAAAAACTTGGAAGCTGGTTGGTAATACATACCTTTAATCCCAGCATTCAGGAGGCGGATCTCTGAGTTTGAGGCCAGCCTGGTCTACAGAGTGAGTTCCAGGATAACCAGGGCTACACAGGGAAACCCTGTCTCAAAACAAACCACCACCACCAAAAAAGAAGAGAGGGAGGAGGAGGAGGAGGAGGGAAGGAAGGAAGCAAGAAGGAAAAAAAGACAGACAGACTCTGGGGAACTTGGAAATTGTGTTTTCACCTGATTCAGTGTGTAGATATCAGTTACCTCTCTGTTTTCTACTTGTATTGTGTTGTTATCACCCCTTACAGGAGACAGGTCATTCTTGAATCCATTTTTGTTGAACAGGCAAGGTTTGTCAAGAGGCCTTGGTCAAAGAGCTGACAGGCACAGAGATGACAAGCTGTGAGAGACTCGTGGACAGACGTGGAGATTGTTGCCATGTACATATACTTGATAGTGTCCTGAAGCTGCAAGCAGATCTCAAATATTTACTGTTTGAAGTTGGGGTTAATGAAAGTATCAAGACTATAAATTCTTGATAACCAGAGACCATATCGGTATTTTGGTTTGCAACGTGTGAACCTATTCCTATTGATTGTAAGTTGCTACTGGCAGAATATGTAATGCGTGTTGGGTCTGGTTTATAATTGCAATAACCTTAGGGTTCCAAAGACAAATGAAGAGTACAGAAAGCTGACATTGCTTGCCCTGCTCTACAGAAAATACCTACTTTGGCATCCATGTGGAATCCAGCTCACTTGGATAGTTAGATTTCATTTTTCCGACACTTTTACGTTTGGGATAAAGGAAATCAAGATTCACTGTTGTTATCTCCAGGGTTGGTCAGCCTGCCCTCCTGTTGAACAGCTTGAGCTGGCTTTTACAGTAACACCCTGCTGAGAGCAAACACTTCATCTAGCATCTCACCAGCCGCTACTCACTGAGAAATTGAGCAGGAACTCATACAAGCAAGGGAACATAGAGACGCACTGGTCTTGTTTTCCATCATGGTATTGCCTTATATGAGAAGGATGAGTTGGCATGGTTTCTGAGGACTCTTCCTGATGGTTCAACCCAAGGAACTAGGGGCAGAATTTCACCATGAGCCTTTAAATGGAATTGCGTGGCCAAATTCATGATTATGAGATGTGAAGAATGTGGCAGGATTTTTCGGGTCCAATTACACTAAAATATTAGTGCAGCATGAAGCCTGTGATTGGACAGGGAAAAGGGAAGCGGAGCTAAAAGTGAGAGAGAGAGAGAGAGAGAGAGAGAGAGAGAGAGAGAGAGAGAGAGAGAACTTGAGTGAGAGAAAAAAGTAAAACAAGATAGAGGACGGACTGACAGAAAGAAGATCCAGAGCCAGCATGGCTTTAAATAGCCACAGGTAGATATGATATCATAAAGAACAGAATAATAGGGATAACTTGTCTAATCTAACTGGGCAGCTTGTACCATTATCAGTTGGCCCTGAAATTATTATGTGGGCATCTTATAAGTTGAGAATTTATTGATATATAAATCTGACTTGCTAATTATAAGCTTCTAGAGTTTTGTTTCTCCCAGGTTGTTGGGTGTTATGGTGGCCGACCATGCACAGGGTGGGCAGTTGTTACAGGGGGCTGGCGTGTCAGCAAAGGGAGCTCCGGCCCCACCAGAGAGTTGGCAGGCAGAGAGTAGCTGGATGGAGGACGGGGATGTGGCATTTTCTTTTTTAATATTTCCCAAACCAGAAGAATGGAAATGCCTTCACTGTCTATAAACTCATTCTCTGTTGCTTTTTCCCCCCTCATTTTAAAATGTGCGCAGATATGGGAGAGCTGGAGAGGTGGATGGCTCAGTGTGTCAGAGTGCTTGCTGTGCAAAGATGACAACGTGACTTCAGATCCCAGCACACATGTAAAAAGCCATGGGCAGCTGTGCGTATGGCGGTAATTTTAGTGTGGTAGGGGCCGGAGACAGGAGGGTGGTGAAGGTTTGCTGACTGCCAGCCTAGGTACTGAGGGACCTTGTCTCTGAGGAATAAGCCAGGGAATAGTAGAGCAGGTTCCTGACATCTTCCTCTGACCTTTGTGCACGCATGTTCACACACATGTGCAAACATACCGCTCATGAATACATACACTTACATGTGTTCATCCTGATCTTAATTCAGGTTATTTTCAAATTAGCTTAAAATTATGAAAATTTAGGGATACTTACATTAAATAGCTTAGAGAGCTGGGCAAACATTCCTTATTCATTTTAGTCTTCGTTTTCATAGTCACCTTCATTTTGACTGGAATTTTCTACCACCACAGATTTTTTTTTAAAAAAAATTTGACTCTGTTTTTATTAAAATTGTATGTGTTTTTCAAGTTTTGAAAACACAAAAGTAAAAATGAACCGGGTTTTAGTTCGTTTCATTTTATCTTTTCACGGTCTTTGCTTTATAGCTCAAGTGAATCTGCTGTTTGTTTTGTAGACTTTTGTTGTTGTTGATGTTCTGCCGGATAAATTGTTCTCAGGCTTAAAGCACAAATGTACTGGCATTTCTGAATAGAGGTGAAAAGAATTTTTTACATTCAAAATATGCCCACTTGAAAATTGGAGATTATTAAAGAAATGGCAGGCCTGGAACTATTAGAAGCATGAATTTAGACCCGAAGCAGGGTAACCCCTGTATACGTTTCTTTCTGTACAGGTAGCAATTTTGAGGAGTTGGACTTTTTCCCTACAGCACTCGGAATGGGCGTGCTGAAGCCTTTGGAATCTGCTTCGATAAAAGCCTGTTCCATTACTCCTTATACAGCAGAGTAGAGGGAAACGAGACATCCACTGGAGCTTGAGCGGAAGGGCCTTAGAGATGGCTGCAGATGGCCTGGCTGGGACCTTCTGGCCTTAGATAACAGAGGTCCTGGTCTGTGTCGTGGGTCGTCTGTGTTCTTCCCCTCTTTTCCTGTTGCAAACTGTCTGACATTAGCCAGCATCCCTGGCCTGGCACAGAAGTACTCCTCTCCCAGGCTGGTGTGCCTTCTCTCTCCAGCTTGCTGCCTTCTCATGTTGTTCGGGTTCTTTGATCCTTTGTTGTTTCCCCCTCCTCTAAGGCCTCTTCTTTCATTTTCTGTACTCAGTTGGAGTATCAATTTGATCTTTGTTGCCTCCTCTACCTGAGTACTGCGAGACCATCAGCCTCTCTTTCTACAATTATACTTTTTGCTTCTAGTTTTCTCTCTTCTCTTCTCTTCTCTTCTCTTCTCTTCTCTTCTCTTCTCTTCTCTCTCTCTCTCTCTCTCTCTCTTTTTAAATAGACATCCTTTCAAAACAAACAGCCAATTGCTTATCAAGACTGTGGCTCCCAGTCAGGTGGTGTTAGCATACATCTGACTAGGTATTGAGAGTTTGAGAGGGCAAAGCCCCCGCGCGAAGCATGCCCTCAGCACAGGTTTGCCTTCTATTTCTCCTGACTCACAGCCCGTATGAGTTTCCCAGGTACTTTCAGTGTTCCTTTTATAGAAAGCTTAACTTTTGTTTTTAACATAGTGTCCACTCTGTTTCTCATTATGGCCACCCATTGCATCTCTCTCACAGATGAAAGTATTTTTAATCTGTGTTGGAGTCTTCTTTCTCCTTGTCATCCTAGGTGAGAATTCTTTAGAGACAGAACCTGCTTCACCTTTTTAGCATCCGAATTATCATCATAGAGTCTTCCCATTGCTCTCGTGCGCGCGCGTGCGCATGCATGTGCGTGTGCGTGCGTGTGCGTGTGCGTGTGTGTGTGTGTGTGTGTGTGTGTGTTGGGGGAGGGGGATGAGTAAAAATCACTTTTCCAACAGGGCTGTCTCAAAGCTCACTCAAAAGCTCACTCAAAGCTCTGCTGAAATTCATTTTTCTTGTTGGGGTCCAAGTTAGCTTATGATCCCACTGTGATCCTTCCCAGAGCAGGGTGGCCCAGCCATGAGGACTGTCAGCTTGGAGTCACACCATCCTCAGTGTGCGTCTCAGCTCAGCTGCTGTGTGACTTTGAGTCAGTAACTTAACCACCCTCCCACCCCCCGGGCCCCGATTCATGTGTCTTTCTGTAAAATGAAGATAAGTTATTACAAGGCTTCAATAAAACCCTGCCTCAACCTTAGTCCAGCAGTAAATGTTTAGGGTTGAGCTGCTACTGTGATTCCCTGCCCTGCCCATGTGTCTGTATGTCCATGTGTCCATCATTCTGTGCCTGTGACTGGTTCTCATGACTCAGCGGTTCTGGATTAGAAAGGACTTTACAGTTGTTTAAGCCCTTCACCTCGACAGAAATCAAAGCTATCACTTACCAAGTATCTGTCACGCATAACCCAGACAGCAGGCCCTGGTGTATGCATCTTGTAGAGAAAGCCTTGGGGCCTAAGACACCAGCTAGCTCACCTGAGCTCCGCCATGTAGTAAGTAGTGTCATAGTGCATTACAGTCTTCTGTCATTGGGGCTGCCACTCCCCTCCATCAACGGAAAGTGAAATCTGTGACAGGTGTCCCTTTGCCCAGAGTTAAAATGTTAACAGTGACACATGCTTGTGGGAGATGTCTCTTTTCATCGCTCAGCAGTTTTATAAGTGAGAGACTAGTGTATTGTGCTGCAACCTACCCCAGTATCTTCTTCCCATTGATTTTCTTTTTAAAAGAAATACAGAGAGGTGACTTGGCTCCTTCCCTGGCTCTTCCCTGGCTCCTTCCCTGCCAGTCTGTTAACCTGTAAATACTTTATTATAATGACAGTTCTCCCATTGTTCTCTTCCTTAGGAAATGAGTGTTATCAACTGTGTTCTCCTTCCCACATTTGTCCCTTCTGCTACTCATATAGGAAGCACCAACCTCTTGGTGGCCCTTACTGATGCGTTAGATATTCTTCAGTAGCTACAGAGATAGTGTGGAGGGATTTAAGTCACTGTGTCGTGGGTACTAAGCCCAGTCTTTATTTCAAAGCTAGCACATTCTTGAATTTAATGTTTGCAGAGTTGTCTGTACGTTTGGCCCTACAGGCTTCCCCACCCTCGCCCACCTTTACACCTCCATCCCCCACTCCCGGGGGGGATGGAGGTGTAAAGGGCTGAAAGGATTGTAGAACCTGAGGGGAGAATCGACTCTCTCTATGTGTTGACCTTGCACTCCCTGTGGCGATCAGTGAGGAGATCCAGGCGTTCTGGACACATTGTTTTTTGCCTTAAAGGAAACTTAGGAATGTTATTATATTCTCAAAAAACCAGGCACAGACAAAATCTAGAGCATAAAGAGTAATATAGAAGCCTGGGGATGTAGCCCACTTGGTAGAGGCTTAGCTAACAGGCACGAGGCCCTGGGTCCAGTCTTCAGCATGCTAATAACCTGGGCAGATGGCACATGCCCATAATCTCAGTACTCAGCAGGAAGGGGGACTGGAAAGGATGTTTAAGGTCTTTTTTTGGCTATGTAGAAAGTTTGAGCCCAGCCCAGGCTTAAATAAATACATAGAGTAACATAAAATAAAATACTTCTGTAGTTTTTAGATGGCTAAGTGTCGAGTGTGGTTTTGGTCAAGTTCCCTAACGTAGGTTCTCCAGGGTTTCCCATGCACCACGGTCAGGTAACAAGCAGGCACTGTGTGTGTGTGTGTGTGTGTGTGTGTGGATGGTTGTGTAAGGAGCACCCAGACTTGAGTTCCAGCTTTGCTGCCCCTGGCAGGGGGACCTCAGCTCCCTCCGTGGATGGAGTGAGGTTAATGCTTATGACCTGTGTGAGGCATCCGATGGCGCTACCCGAGGGAAGAAGATTCTGAGGAGGCAAGGTTGGTCAAGCCTAGGTTACATGTCAGGACCTGCCCTCACGTGCTGGGGTGGGAGCAGGCCCTGATTTTAGTGATATAGCTTACATAGAAGAACCAGCCCAAACCATCTTCACTGGTATAGCTTCAAGTTCAAGCATGGAATTTTAATATCTCCAGTTTTTAGGAGCTGTTAAAAAATGAGCTCTCAATTTTCTCATCGTCAGGATTAAAGGAGCTGTTTTTGCTGTTGTGTTTATTTTTTGTTTTTATTTATTTATTTTTTATTTATTTATTTTTATTTATTTATTTATTTTGCCTGTCTGTAGAATCCCTGCAGCCAACTCTCCAGTTGAAACTATGCAGTCAGCAAAGGAAGAAATATCCCCTTTATAGATACGTTCCCACCACAAACATACCCCCTCTTTTGTGGTGTGGCCGTCATGGGCCTTCTACAACCTTTGGTATCTTTTTTTCCCTTTGCCATTCCAGACAAGCTGGTCTTCATGTTCTGGGTTTCTGCTCTGTGAGGAGAAGGGTTGGCTGTGGCATATGAACCTGCTTCTGGATCCTAAAGGCTGAGTTCTAACTAGGAAAATAGAAACTACCCACAAGGCACCACCGCTGCTGTTGCTCCGAGCAACCTTGGCTTTCCATAGCACTGACAGTGTGTCTGAGAACGGTGCTCCTTCATTTCCACGCAACTGAACACCTACTGTGGTCTTTGCTTTCAATGGAATACCTACTGTGGTCATTTTTTTCCACTCCGTGTCTTGAGCAGTTAGGTTTTTTTTTCCTGTTGAATTGGAGGCTCTTGGATAGACAACTCCATTTTCGTTGAATAGATCCTGATTTGTTCATTCAGTTGGCTTAACGGACTGCCTGTCATTGATAATGTCTGTCTCAGAGTGTCCGTTGTACCTAGAACGGTAACAGCACAGCTTGGGAAAAACATAAGCAGAATGCGTCACTTCATCCATGGCAGAGGCAGGAAAGCAAAGTGTCACCTCTGTTTCTGATATAGGGGGGGAATATTATCTCCAAACATGCTCATCTCTGGAGCCACGTGACAGGGCTCCGATGTTTAGTGCAGAGGCCGAGATGAGTTTTCCTGTTGCATAAAGCATCTGTATGGCAGAGACTTTGCTCCGAATGCTTCCCTCAGAACCCTGAGCTCCTTCCATCGGAGATCGGCCTCGGTGATTCAGACCACGGGATCAGTCCCCTGAGGATAGAGGAGGCTGGATCTGGGACTTTGAAAGGTGACGCCTCGTTTGCATGCGAGGTGGACTGCTGTGGTCAGAGGCCGACGGGGAGGACCATCAGAGAGCCTAAGCCAAGTCTGAGGAAGCAGCGAACCACTGCTGTCAGAGAAGGAAAGATTCATCCGAGTGAACTTTTAAAAACTCGGGGAACATAATTTGGCAACCGCTTCACACTTGGGAGAAAGGGAGCTTACAGAATTGAAAATGACGGCTTTTTCAGGTGGTGTCACTGGGAAACCAACCTGCCAATAATTAAGCTTTGAAGCCTGCAGAGGGACCAAAGCTGAGTCCTGGGTGGGGACATTAATAGTGGGGTTAGTGATGTGTAATTTTAGGGCCTTTGTAAGATACATCCAGGATATATCCTTAGAAATTCTGGTCTAGCAGGTAGGAGTGGGAGATTTGGAGGCAGGCAGTAATCCTTAGCTCGTAAGAAATCTTTGACATTTCAGGCAGAGAGCATCATCTGCGGACCACCGGGGCGAGGTGGGGACCGGGGTGGGATGGGGGCTGGGGTGGGATGAGGCCGAGGTGGGATGTGGACCGAGGTGGGATGAGGACCGGGGTGGGATGGGGGCCAGGGTGGGATGGGGGCACATCTTAGGTAAAGATCAGGTGCAGGGCTCTAGAAGGGTGTGGGCCCACAAAGGTTCATCTGGGTGCCCTACACTGAAAGTGGCAAATGCTATAGGTAACTAAGGAGAAACAGTCAATAAGATAATGACCATTTTCTTACTTAGTAATTAATCTTTAAAATTCTATTTTTAAAGTACAGAAAATGAGACAGGAAAGCATAGCTCATGACTGTATTTATTACCCAGGTCCCGTCATTATTAATACTTTGTCAATCACATTTTGTCCTATCTCTCATTCAGGGCAAGGAAAACAGGGAGTCAACTTCACAGAAACATGTGACTCCTGTCGCTTCAAATTACAATAACCCATAGAACGATGAGTGCCACCTTGTTACCAAAGCTAAGAGATGGCTTCCTTACCAGTGAAACCCCATTTCATCTTAGATAATTTGAAATCCTTGATAGCCCTTTGGAGATACATGTAAGTTTCATGCAGATTAGCTTTCTGAGATCCGTTCGGAAGGTAGGCAAGGTGCTGCCGAAGGGGATAACACGGCTTTCTGCAGAAGTAGTGCGAAGTGGGCCTCAATGGGAAGCAATGTTTGTTTTTTTTATGCCTACCCTTGTCTCCTGGGCATAGCAGTAGAGAGCTATGACTCTTGTTGGAGTTTGGCCCTATGAATTATAGATCCAAGTGTGCTGCTGTGGTGTTTCCTCCTCTGATGCACAAACTCTCCTGTTTCTTATTCTCGTACACAGGGCTCTATGTGGCATTGTTTTTGACCCTCATGGCCTTGGGTGGGGAAGTTACCAGCAGCTACTGGGAGGATCAACAGGCACAGGGCAGCCTTTTGTGACAATGACTTAACCTGCCCCAAGTATCAGTAGTGCCAGTGGTGAGGATTAGCGCCTTCCAGCAGAGACCATTCCTTCAGTGTTGTTAAGTCGTCATGTGCTTACATATTAGCATGTGGCCACAACTGCTTGCTGGGTCTAACCAGACCTTTGAAGCTACCAAACTTCTTTTTTTTTTTTTTTTTTAATTTTCTTCATATCTCAGGTCCTGGAAGAAAGGGACCTGATTTGATTCCTTTGATCTTTTTTTTCCCCCCTATTTCTTTTCCTTCTTGTCTTGCTTTCCTACCTTCTCTTCCTTCTTTTGAAATGTTGTGTGGTGGTTTGAATGAGAAAGGGCCCCCAGAGGCTCATGCCTGGTCCCCGGTTACTGGAACTGTTTGAAAAGGATTAGGAGGCGTGACCTTGTCAGAGGAGGGATGTTGCTGGGGTTGGGCTTTGAGGATTCAAAAGGCCATCCCTGGCCCCGTGCCTCTCTCTGCCTGCAGATGCGAATGTAAAGTCTCTCGGCTGCGGCTCTGCTGCCATGACTGACTGTTTTAGATTAACCCTCTGAAGCTGTAAACAAGCCCCTAATTAAATGCTTTTTTTATATATATAAATAAGTAAGCGTTGCCTTGGTGCTGCTTCATAGCATTAGAACAGTAACTTAGACACAGGGCTTTCTCACACAACCCAGGTTGACTTCAGAGCCACAATGTGTCTGCGACTCTCTCTCAGCTGGATCTCCCCATCTCTGCTTCCCAAGTGCTGAAATCACAGACATGTGCCACCATGCCTGGCTCTTGTTTCTGCTGAGTGGAAGGTTTAAAACCGCAGGGTACTTTATTAACTTTATATTCACTGCTCTGAAAAGTGTTCTTTTCTTTCAAAGGAAAAAGTAGTTTAGGGGGAACATTTAAACAGGCAGGTGGGGCCTGTGGAAATCACGATGTAGGCTTATTTCTTTTGTCTGATTTAAAAGTGAGCAGTCATTTGCAGTAAGAAAGAGACATAAATTAACTATTTTACCTTTTCTCACGGTAGGAAATACAGTTGGAGCATGCGAAGCAAGCCTTTGTGCAACGAGACAATGGCAAGACGGGCAAAGTCTCAGCCATTGACTTCCGGAACATCATGGTCACCATCCGTCCCCATGTCCTGACTCCTTTTGTTGAAGAATGTCTAGTAGCTGTAAGTTGTGCATTGTCCTAATGAAGTAGTTTATTCTCCCTAATTTGTGCTAAGTAAACTGGAATAATGAAGAACAGTTCTTGTGAATTGTTCTGTTCAAAACACTAATGTGATCATGTATATTATGCAAACCAAAATATATCATGGTTCGTTTTAGTGGGTAGGTTAATTGACTGACTGCATTGTATGTTTTGGGGTTGTGTTCAGTTGTTTCTTACTGTCCCTGGAGGCCTGTAGCAGGGTGCTATCAAATTCGAAAGTCAAATGCAGGCCCTCAGATCATTTCTTCACAGTGATATCTCTTTGGATATAATGTACAAGTATTTTCTCTTACTTTAAATCATGACTAGATTATTTGTAACATCTAGTACAGTATTTTTTAAGTCTTTGTTTTGCTGTGCTGGTCAGGGAATAATTCCAAGGGAAGACATCTGTGCATACTCAGTGCAGATGCAATCCCCGCCCCAAAATCTTTGCAAAATTCTGTTTGGTTCCATCTGCATAGGTAGAATTCATGAATACAGAGGGTCCATCTGTTAATAACTAATTAGAAAGAAAGAGGTACAACAAAAATAATTTATGACTTCATCTTCATTTTGCCTTATTTTTTAAGATATGTCAACTTGCTGATTTTTGTGTTTCTAATTTAAGGGAAAAGAAACACGCAGGCAGGCAGACATGCACACTTGGATGTCTGGTTGGGGTCACAGATAGATCCGAAGGTCTAACGCTTACATGTCACTTGGTGTCTGCTGGGGTTGTAGTGGTGCTTGTGACTGGCAGGTCCCTGCCATTATGTGTCATAGTTGTCCCATCCCAAAGGATGTCCAGCTGTTGTCCTTACTGCCTCTTGGAACTCCGAGGTGTCATGAAGCACGCGTGGTAGTGGTTCCAGGCCTTGGCCATGGACAATCTAGATCACCAGAGAAGATCATTACAGATGGAATCCAGATTTCCTGTAGGCCTGTGCTTTACTACCGATGGCTAGCTACATCTCAGTATCTAAATGTTAAAGCTTCTAGCTGATTCCTGGATTTGGGAGCCGCATGTCTGGAAACTCTCCCTTTGCTGAACTGTGTGTTCACAGCTGTCTGCGTTCCCCACAGTGCTGACCATGGGCCTTTCAAGTCTCTCTGTTTCCTGGTGCTTCGTTTCCAATACCTGGCCTTTCCCATTCTGGCTCCATGTTAATCTCACCCCACCCGGGCCCCACACCGCCCCGCCCCACCCCAGGTGACCTCACGCCAGCTCTTTTGAATGATTACTAAGTGAAGATTTATGTGGCTGTTTTTAAAAAAGCGCTTTTCCTAATAAAAATATTTTGCCTTGTTCAGGATGGATAGAATTTGAAACCCCAAGCTGAAGTTCCATTCACAGAGGATATACTATCTGTTTTCCCTGTCCCCTGTGAAGAAAAATATTTCCTTAAAAATTCTGATTATTAGAACTCCAACCAGCTTCAACCCACATCTACCTAGGCACATAGCATCTTCAGATTTTACCAGAGCACACGTGGTTCTTTTAGCTAGTCCATCAATGTAAAGTCTTGGGACTTAAGTCATTATTTATTGCTGGTTTAAGTACTAAGACAACTTTTGATATTAAGGGTGCACTAAATGCTTCTCAGAGTATGTCTGCACCGACCTAATGCAGTTTTGCCTGTGTGAACACATGCAAGTGCGTGCTATCGTTTCTGTATTTAAGGCCTTAAGATTTGCTCATTAGATGAAATAAACCAACTTATAAAACATTTCCAACTGAAATTTGAACTCTGTAAATGACTACTGGTCCTGTTATAATCCTACACATGTATTTATTTAGTTTTCCAGGTCTTGTATAAGTCCTGGTCATGATTAGTTGCAGTCACTTTTAAAATTCACTTCTAGCTTTTTTTTTTTTTTCTAAAGTGAAAGAAAAATATTGAGTTTTTTTGTTTGTTTGTTTGTTTTGTTTTGTTTTGTTGTATATTCATTCCCCGTTACTTCCAAAGCAGTGATAAATATATGTACTTTTGGAACCTCTTGCCCTTTGTGCCTTTTTTATTTTTATTTATTTATTTATTTATCTTTTGTCTCTCTCTTGTTTTCAACGTGGCAAGGCTGCTGGAGGCACTAGGTCCCATCAAGTTAGCTTCTCCTATTTTAATGGATTTAATTCGCTCCTTAACAACATGGAACTCATTAGGAAGATCTACAGTACTCTGGCTGGCAACAGGAAAGACGTGGAGGTGACAAAGGGTGAGTGAGCCTATCAGAAAGTTTGTTTCAAGTGTCTTAGGGAGTGAGGAAGGCAGTCTGTCTGGAGTTTATAGTAGAATTTGCTATCCCATTCATACTGGTAAATTAATTGGTGATGTGTGTCATCCAGACCTTGATCAAACTAAAGCAAACAAAGCAATCTACACGCAGTTTTTTGAGAAACAGATGACAGCTTTTGAATGAAGTGAAGATACGGGATTTGTTGAATCTTTTCTTTTTTTTTTGTTTGTTTGTTTTTTTGTTTTTTTTGTTTTTTTTTGTTTTGTTTTTTTTTTTTTTTTACAAGAACTTAAGCTAAATGGTCAGTGGACCTCAAAAACACATGTGGGTTCCACAAGCCTGTATTGATGATAGTATAAAGTGATCTGTGAACTTGAAGAAGATATTATCAGCATTTCAATAGGATTCACAAAAAAACAAACAAACAAAAAACGACCTAGAAAAGTAACTTGGGGACCCTCAGTGTCAGTGTCACCCAGCTTTTACTCCCAGTGGTGGTTGGGATGAAGTTCTGCATCCTTTGAACAAAAGGGAGAAGGAGCTGGGACGACTTCATGATAACGGTGGTGATGTGCACTCCTCCAACGCTTTGGCTGAACACTGAATTTAGC
The DNA here is from genome assembly GCF_900095145.1 of Mus pahari. Classification (NCBI taxonomy): domain Eukaryota; kingdom Metazoa; phylum Chordata; class Mammalia; order Rodentia; family Muridae; genus Mus; species Mus pahari. The sequence continues at coordinate 27,797,276 of NC_034591.1, read as the reverse complement.
GTTGATCTTTCTGAATCTCTCTCTCTTTTTCCATACAGAGGAGTTCGCTTTGGCAGCCCAGAAGTTTGGTCAGGTTACACCCATGGAAGTTGACATCTTGTTTCAGTTAGCAGATTTATATGAGCCGAGGGGGTAAGTTGACTTTTTTTTTTTTTTAAGTTAGTTTAATAAAATAAGGTTAGGAGCTAGGTGTAGGGAGATTTCAGCAAGAGAGACAGACATCAAATAATGAAGGCCCACGCTGAAATAAGGGAAGCGATAAAAGGAACGTTCTAGAATTCCATAATGTAAATTTAAGAAATCTGGGACTTCATCATTGTTTGCTTTCTGTCCAGGCGCATGACCTTAGCAGACATTGAGCGGATCGCTCCCCTAGAGGAAGGAATGTTACCCTTCAACTTGGCCGAGGCCCAGAGGCAGGTGAGTGAGTGATGGGAGTGGCTTCTCTCCTTGTGCTTTCCAGAGAGAGATACCCAGGCCTCTAGCACTTCCATTGAATTTCCAGCATTGGTTTCTGACTTCACCGTTTTCCAATTCTGGTCCCCAAATTCAGGCCTTTTGAGGAGGCTGAAAGGGGAGTTGTTGAGCAACCTTCTGGTGAACAGATAAGGGCATGTGTTGCTTAGAAAGACAGGGCTGTTGCCCCAACACCCCAAACACAAGTAGATCTTTTCTTCCTTACATCAGGTACTGAGGGATATGGGCATGAAGCACTTGCTCTTGTGACTGTCCCCAGCAGCATCTGGCATTGCTAAATGAACGATATCGTTACCTCAGTGGGGGTACTGTCAGAGCATTGTCTGACAGCCATGCCTTCCGTTTTTCTGAGCATCGAAATGAGATAATTTTGTTTAGTCTGGAGTCATAGTTCAGAGGCTTTTAGACCTATTCTCTCTGTGAAAGGATTCATAAGCTATGTGGAAACAATGTTAGGAATGCTAGGTTTTATTTTATGGTTAACAGAAGCCCATGTCTCGAAGTTGTGGGAGTCAGAAACTTAAGACACAGCACCTCCTCCGCTCTGTAGCTGGGCCTGAGAGAGCACGCCTTCATTGCATGTGCTATGCCTGCATGGTGCTTGTAAAATAAATCCACGAACAGACAGAATGTCTTTTTTTTTTTTTTTTTTTTTTTAAGAAAAAGACCTCCTTTAAGGCAAAGCCATCTTCGAATCTTGTGAGACTTAACTGTTTTTGGCTTGGAGCTCTGGGTCTGAACAGCGACGCCAGTTTGACCACAATGGGTTGACGAGGGCTGCATTTTTAGGACTGTCAGGCCTGGAGCCAGGATTCCCCCCCCCCCTCCCTTTAGCTCCTTCCCACCCAAGGGCAGCAGCGAGTTGTGTGCTGTGCGGCATGGAAATGGAAGGAGTGGGTGTGTGCTCAGTAAATCCTAACTAGGCACCTCTGGGAAACCAGCTGGCTGTGGTTAAAAGAGGAAGCCATTCCCCCTGGTTGCAGGAGAAAGAACTGTGTAATCCTGGGCAGAGGAGGGAGCAGCCTTGCTCTCTCCTCCCTTTGATTTCAGACGCTGTGTCTGAGATAATTATCTCTTCGTCTGCATGCCACCAGCTATTGTAGAAATTTGGGGATTAAGGAAAGTAGAGGGGCTGTTTCAGATCTCCCCTGCTTTCCCCCCTGGCAGCAGCACCTCTTCATTTCCCTATGTGCCCTCTGCAGCTTTGGGGGAGCTTATAATGGGTGCTTGCTGGTACTGGCCTCGAAAGGGTTGGAGGAACTTGAAGAGATTTACAGTAGGAAGTGATTGGCCAGTGTTCAGAGGTTTAGAGCAATTCATCACAACCCCACCTGAAATCTAGGGTGATTGTTTTTTTATGCATGAGCCCCACTGTGCCTGGCAGATCAAGCAAGTCAGGTCCTCTACCTGTGGACAGCTTGCACATCCTAGCACCCTACAGCCTGTGGAGTGTTTGCCCTGGACAGGGGAGCCATGCGGATGGACGCTTTTACCTTCGCGTCATTTTAAGAACATATTCGTCCTTTCCAGGAAGAATTAGCAGTAATGGCAGGTTCCTTCCTTTAACATCTTCAAAATAACTCTCATTCATTATTTTGAGGCCAGAGCATCTTTAGTATGGCATGTTCTCATGCTTGTAAATAAAATAATGTGCTTTCTCTGAATGCATCTGTCACCATGAAGGTAGACGACAGGGGTGGAATTGGAGACAACGCACGGAATTTGTGGAAGAAATGTTTTCCCTTCTTAGACATGCATATTTCTCCGTAAAGCTGTTTTCAGTTAAATGACTGAAGATTTCAAATGATCTCATTGTATTGGAATTGTGTTGCCCTGACAGCAGTTAAAATTCATTGGGTTGGTAGCTGAGGTTGGTGATTGTTTTCATTGTTCACTGATGTTAATTATCGTGCCTTCTGAAAACAGATTTTATTGAATGTATTTATTCATTCAACAGGTGTTATTAAGTGCTGACTGTATGTCACTCTCACTTGACAACTCTGTGTGACAAAGTTAATATTTTATTTACACAGACAGGGTAGTGCAATATTCAAAAGTAGTTTGGCCTTGGTAATACTAACGATAACAGGCCAGAAAAGCAACAACAAAATATCTGGTTGCCTTGAAGTATGAATTTTAGGAAGATGGCCAAAAAAAAAAAAAAAAAAAAAATGAGGAAAAATTCAATCACCTATAATTCTTCTATTCAGTTATGGCCATCATAAACATTTTGAGTGTTACT
>NC_034591.1:27756948-27794392 GCF_900095145.1 Mus pahari | reverse complement strand
ATATATATATATATATATATATATATATATATATATGTATATATACATATATATATATATGTAAAGAAAATGCCATGAAATATTTCAAACACTTAATAAAGACAAAAGGAATATAGCAAACACCTGCCCACCCGCCATGCGCCTTGAGCTAGTTTTCTTTCCTTTTTAAAATGTATTACCTTCTTTGTGTGTCTTTGGGTGTAACACATGCAAGCCTGTAAGCATCAGATCCCTAAGACTGGTGTTACACAAGGTTGTGAGCAGCCATGTGGGTGCCGGAATTGAACCTGGATCCCTGGGAAGAGCAGCCTGTGCTCTCTTGAGCACTGAGCCATCTTTCCCACTCCTTACATTTTCTTTATGAAAGAAGAGTTTTGTGAACGTTTTTCTTTGCCAACATCTGATCTTCCTGGAGGATACCGATTTTTAAATGATGTACTTTCGTTTTTTAGGGTGATAGTATTTTTATTATTTAATTTGGAGACAGGATCTCCCTCTGTGGTTCTGGTTTGCTTGGCTTTGCTATGTAAGTCAGGCTGGCCCAGATCTCAGAGATCTGCCTCCTAAGCACGGAGAGTAAAGGCGTGCCTCTGTGTTCACCAGTACAGTATTTGAACCCTGGTCAGTTAGTGTAGCTCCAGAAGTTTTGCACTGAGTGCTGCTTTTGAAAGAGCCGACTCCCCTTTTCCTGTGTTTCCCTGTTATTCTCCAGTAACTTTAAGTAAGAATCGCAGCATCAGAGATTAAATTCAACTTAAGCGTTTAGGTGTATGTCCTTATAGTTTCAAAAGCTCCTATTTGGTTTAACAGTGAGTTTGAGAACAGCATTTGAATAATTCTTACTAATCCGAGTATGACCATTTAAAACAAAGACAAATAAAAAGCTGGGCCAGTGATTCTGATGAATCAAGAACGATGTCTCCTTGGTAGTTTTTTTTTACACTGGCATTGTTATGATCGCTCCGAGAATTGAACACTTGAAAATTGGTTATAACGTTATTTTTCTCGTGGTGATTTTATGTCCCAGTATGATCTCAGCCATGCTTAGCACTTTTATTGATAAGGAATTGATGGACTCACACCTAGATCTCCTTTATGTATTGGATTTATATGAGACTGAGAGTCTGGCGAGTGATATTTTAAGTGACCGTACGCATTTCTGTTCTTTTCCCGGCTTGCTTACGGCACGCGTGAAGCAGAAGGCCTCGGGTGATGCTGCTCGGCCCTTTCTTCTGCAGCTCGCAGAGTCAGCCTACAGGTTTGGACTGGGTTCTATTGCTGGAGGTTAGTGATGATGGATGAGTGGCACTGTCACTGTTCCTTCGGTCTTCTGCTTACCTTCGCTGTTCCCCAAGTCAGTTATCAGCCTGCCTGAATCTATTAGGTGGGGACCAGAGCCAAGCGGGCATGCTCAGCAGCCTACAAGTGATCATTTTTGCACCCTTCTGTGAGGCTAGCCGCTATTCCTGATACGCTGTTAATTTAAACTCTAGTGATATTCTCTTATCAGAGGACCCTGGAATAAAAATTAAAAGTCTACAAAGATAGTTCAGTAGATCTATGCATAAAAAAATACTTCTGTTTTCAGTCCTTTCTTTGATTTTTACCCACCTATTTCTTTCACCCAAATCACCTCACTTCTGGCTGAGCTACTGGTATCCCTTCATTTCAGCTGTCGGAGCCACCGCTGTGTATCCTATCGATCTTGTAAAGACTCGGATGCAGAACCAGCGATCCACCGGCTCTTTCGTGGGCGAGCTCATGTATAAAAACAGCTTTGACTGCTTTAAGAAGGTGCTTCGCTACGAAGGTTTCTTTGGACTGTACCGAGGTTAGTGTGTGGCAAGGAGCGGGGCAGTGCGACATTTGTGCAGAAGGAGTCGGAGCCAAGGGTTTGCTTTCCCATCTCAGAGCCTGAAATGAATTAGAGAGCCTGTGTTCAAATGGAAATCCAGCGGATTCTCAATTATCCATGCTAATGGGTGTAGGCTGTAGGCATCTAGGGCATGGCAAATCAAAACAGCCCATAGTCTGAAAGCCATTTAGATTGCTCCGTTGTGTGTTTGATTTCTTAAAATAATAAATTATTTTTATACACATTTTTTTTAGTGAGTTTTTGAAAGGCGCCTTGTTTGTGTTCTTGAAGTATTCCACTCCCCATCTACCAGGGAGAGGTACCCTAGGAACAAGACACAGCTTGCTTCAGAGGTTTTGAGTCTCCTGGAATGTCCTGTGATTCCCCAATCCCATAGTGTCACTTTCCATGATGCAGTTATTCATGGTCAGCCCTGTTCTAAAAATACAGACTAGAAAATTCCAGAAACAAGCAACTCCTCACGAATTGTGAATAGTATACTAGCCTGTGAACTTGCTCATGGTTCTGCTCCAAAATGCAGTCATTGTTTTGCCTAAGTCTCTTCAGGTCCGTAGCATCGCAACACTGCATCTCGCAGCCACTTCCCTCTTTCCCTCCCATCACTGAGGCGTTGCATCCGCTTGCATTATCTATTATGCGAAGACAATACACTACCCTACTTGGAGAGAGGCCACGTTCATATGCCTTTAATTACTGTACATAGTTACGGTTGTTTTGTTAGTGTTATTGTTGTTCACCTCTTGCTGTGTCGTATTTGTAAATTCCATTTTGCCCGAAGTATATACATATAGGGAAGAATGGAACATCCAAGGTTAGGACTGTCTTAAGGTCAAGCACCCACTGAGGGTCTTGGAAGGAGCCTATCAGGAATGGTGCAAAGACCACTGCATCAGGAAAACCCTGTCAGGCAGATAACCAAGCGTTCACTGGAGCCTTGCTTGCACCTCACCCTGAATTAGTTGCCTCCTCCCTTCATGTGAATGAAAGGCTTGGATTCACATTGCAATAGCTACGATGGTCTCTCTGTCCACCTACTTCTTTGACATGGAAGATTCATTAAACAGTGTTAACAGGAGTAAGGGATGCCTGTGTCATTGAACCAGCAATCCCACAGACCTTCTATTCTGTTGTCTTCGCTTGAGGAAACATACGCTTACTCCCAACTTCCTGTCTATGCTTGCTTTGTTGCAAAGAACAGATTCGTATGTTTTCATAAACTAAAATGAGGAGTTGTAAGGACCTTCCTGTCGGCCCACTACTGTTTGTCCAGCCACAATTCTTCCCTCCCTTCATAGTGCTTACTTAGTCTTGGAAAAGAAAATAGTGCTTCGTGCTCCACTGAGGCACAATGAAAGTGACAGCCATGAGAGACCTCTAGGCCTCTTCTGCCATCTGCTGACTATAGTCTCCCAAGTGAGCTGAGTTAATGAACAGAAACCCTGTCACCTTAGAAGCTGGGAGGCTTCCAACTGCAGAGAGGCTCCATTCCACAGGTGCTATTGTGTAGGTAGATAACCCTCATCAAAGGCCTTTTGATCTTTTCTCTCCCCTCTTCCCTCTTGCCCCCTACCTCCTATTACAGTTTTGAAGGTCTTTGACCCCGGGTGATTAATGATGACCCCTGTAGGGTCACCACCTTCCATTTGAAATGCTTTTCCTCTTTGGTTGACAACAACCTTTCAAATAAAATGGCTTCTATGTATGTAGTACAAGGTTAATGTCACAACGAGTGCTTTACAGTAGCTTAGGCCAAAATGACCAGATTACCGACTTCTATGTTTTTGTTTGTTTTTCTTTTAACCTTTGAAGCTCTGGTGTGCGAAGATGTCCAAGTGTTGGTATTGCTTTCTGCACCACTTTTATGGGCTTTCATGGTACTGAAATTAATGGCAAGGATGTCTTTCAAGGTTTGAGACCCCACCTAGCAGCAGTCAGTTTGCCTGTGTTGATTTGATTTTAACGTTTCGGTCCTTTCTCTCTTCCGTGACTACACCTGGCAGATTCTGATCCCTGGTTATATCTCGGTCTTTCTCTGTGTGACCTCACCTTTTGACCCCATGGACAGAAGAGCTCCTGGGGTCCCCGTGTTGAATGACTCACTGTGGGCTATAAAGAGCAGTTCATCCCTCTTGAGGGTGGAGCTGGGGATGAGTAGAGAAGAGACACGCTCCTTTTCACTTCCAGACAAGAGAGTGAGCTGGCATAGAGAGAAAGAGCTCGTTTCAGGTACCAAGACAGCTCTCACCTGTTTCCAGCTTCATAAATAGCCACTTATCTAACCTGCTTCGACTGTGAGAACCCTCAGGGCAGGGGCTGAAGCTGTCTGTCGTGGGGATAAATAGAATGGGAATATACAAAGATTAGCATTGGGACTCACCTAGGTTTTTTAATTTCTGTCGCTTATCTTTGCGAGAGGGTGGATTTTAAAAGAAAAAGGTGACTGTAATAAGACTCTTGTTTAGTTCCTATCTTTATTTTAGTTCCTAAGCAAAGAGATGATAGACATTTATATAGTTAGATGAAAGACAGAATGCCCTGAAAATGCCTTATTCCTTTTCTGGATTGCCGAGGGAGTGGTACCCTTGAGCTCCTTGTACACAATCATTGTGTGTTCGTAAATGTGTATCTTTGGACCAGAGAGAGACCAGTGATACTGTAGGTAACCCAGGGGAAAGGCTCACTCTTAAAAAGGAAAGTACTAGGTATAAAAAGACAAGTATTTCTGAGACTCGGCCTTTATATACAAAGTCATTTTATATATAAAGCAAAGCCTCAAGCAGCTCGCTTTACATTTCACTTTAAATGTAATTTAATTGGTTTTTAAAGTTTCATAATTATAGAGGACAGTGATCAAATTTAAACTTAGAGAATATAATCTCGCTGCTGTGATACTCTGTACTGGCAGTAGTTGAAATCCTGGAGTTTATCTGATTTATAAAGGAGCTATAAGATATTGGGCATTCTCTCACGTTTTTGAATTTGCATGAGATAAAAAATTTCTCCATCATGTCTCCTAAATAGGATAATTTGAAAATTTGGTACAAATAAGGTTTCTTGCCTATTCGAAACTATCTCTGCAAATGCTCTCCCACACTGTGTATCTTTGCTGCTTTGACAGTGGCAAGCACTGTCGAAGGAGGCATTCCTTCACCATGTGTTTTTATTCCAAGCTTAATTCCTCCCTGCCACATCTCAAACACCAGGAACACGGGAAGGTATTTTTGTATTTAGAAGTAGTTCCCAGTGGAACCAGAGGGCACGAGCAGTGCTTTAGGGCTCATTTGGCCTTCTCTTCTTCAACTGGTGGCATCTGCACAGAGTGTGGCATGTTACCAGGCAGTAATCAGAACACACATTGCAGTCGCTGCCCGTGGTCACCAGGAAGACTGAGTGCCAGTGATGGAGTTCCGTGGAGTGCCTTTGGGAGTTGAGAAAACTGACATTGTGAGCTCGTGAGTACTCATTCTTTGTGTCCAGTGTAGGGCCCTGTAGCTCCATCCCCAGGACCACTGTGGGTTTTTTTACACAACTCTTGGTTGCTGGAGAAGATCCCCTTAGGAGTCCCAGGACTCCGACTTCAAACCCCTCTTCAGGGCAGGTGACTTTCTTTACAAGAAAATGACTCAGGTATTTTTGTAAATTTTGAACATGTCACCCTTAGGCTAAGTAGATAATCCAGGATTCCCCAAAGTCACTCTAAAACTCTTTGTTTCCTCCCCGGGTTTCCAGGCCGATTGAACTCACTCAAAGGTGTTTGAGACTTGAATGAATTCCCTGACAGGTCCCTTGATTTGAGGGACCTGCTTGAGTAAATCAAGTCGCTCATTGGCCCGCCAGAGTCCGAGCTGGGCTGAGAGAAACAATTGCTGGGTAGTCATCCATAATCAAATGTTCTTAACGTTCCAGAAACAACTAATTGCTGCTCCTGGGCTTACAGTGCCCTCCCTCTCTTCTGCAGTGCCCAGGTGGTAACCCAAGGGGCCTCCTCGGCCATGGGGAGAACTTTGGAGACAGCGAATATATTCAAAAGAAAGCAGAAACATCAGAAACATTTCTTAAAGGATTTCTGTTTCTATTGATTGGCAGGAGATTCCTAAAAAAATCTGTTTTTGAAATTTAAAAAAAGGAAAGAAAAAAAATTCCAGAAAAGCAAATTAGATCATTTTACAAGCCATAAGTTAATGGGGCTAAGTATTTATTGGCAAATTAATAAAACAAAAATTAATCTCCACAAAAAAATAACGCATTTTCCAGTTAGCCTGTTGAAATCCTGCATGCAAAATTTTTATTTCAGGCTTTTTTTGTTTTAAAAAAAAAAAAAAAAAAAAGCAGTTATCCTCCATCCTGGCGTGTTCTCAAGGTGACATCTAGAGGATGATGGGGTGATATTTCAGGAAGCCATTGATCTGTGTATGTTCTAGAAGAAAGTTGGGGGGCAGCTAGCTGGTTTAAGCCAAGACTCTTGCTATAGTGTGTGGCCGAATCTAGATTCCGTGGGGTTCTCATGAGAGCCCTCCTTCATATTTAGCTCTTGAGGAAAAAAAATGAACCCAGAAATCTTCAGGCTAAAAATAAAGCCATTGACATTTTCATAACTCTTATTGGCATCATTTAATAACATGTGCGTATTTGAAGACACCACAGTTACTCTGTGAACTGTCTTGAGTCATGGGTCCACTCTTGTCCAGCAGAACATTCATTTTGTGTAGAATGGGCTACCTCGAGTCTAATTTTTCCTGCCCTGCTTCACGTTTTCATGTGTGATGTTAAATCGTAGAACTCAAAGGACAGATATTTGATTGTGGGAAACCAAGAGTGAGCAGAAACCTTGGGCACTCCAAAGTTTGGGGAGCAGAGGAAGCTTTTAGCAGACACTGGGGTGACCCACACTTGAACTGAGGATGGTGAGAAGTGGGTAAAGGCCTGGGAGCCCTGGGTAAGAACAGTGATGAGCTCAGCAAACTTGAGACGGTGACAAATTTTGGGAACCCGGAGGAGAGTTTAATGACAAATTTGTTTAAACTAATGGAGCTGTAGTATTTGAGCAGCTGCTGTCCTTGTTCAGATGGAAACAGTTGCAACCTCATAGTTTCAACTGTTTGGCCAGCATCTGGAAAGTCACTAGAGAACAGGAGAGTGTTTGACACTTCTTCACAGTCTTTACTTCTGGGAAGCCCCAGACAAAATAGAGCCATCAAAAGACCTGGTTTTTCTTTTAGACCTTTAAGGGTGCCATTCCTTTTTATGTTTGAATACTCAGACTCCCAAAAGAATGCTGAACCATAGCGTAGACTGTGGTCAAAACTTCTAATAAAGCGTGGGACCCTGGAAGCAGGTGTGGAAACCCCAACTGCTTCTCCCTCCCCTTTCCTGGCCTCATAATCTAGCACTGTAGAGTCCCTGCCCTAGAGCCTGTGGAGACCTGGACTGTAGTGAGGCTTTGAAACAGGATAGTGTGTTTGGGAAGGTGGAGGAGCCTGCTGCCTGGGGCAGTGTGAGTCAGAAGCCATCGACAATGCCTTGAGGAGGAGGAGGTGGAGGGGGGGAAAGAATGCTTGAACTGGTGTGGAGAGAAAGGAATGAGAGTCGAAGCTGAAGCTGTAAGGCAGGCTACATGCAGGGATGATAGCCAGTGGGGGTTAATCTGATTTTCAAAGCAAGGGGGTGCTCTCTGGGGACTTGGGGACAAGTGTAGTGGCCTCCACAGTGAGGTCAGGAGGGTAAGACAACACAAGAGGGTTGCCACTGGGCTCAAAAGGCTTAAGGGTGTCATGTGTATTCATTTTCCCTCCCAAATTCCACCCTGCATGCCTTCCTTCCTGGTGTGTGTAGGTTACACCACCTTTCTCAGGGCTGACCGCCCCTGCCATGCTTTTGTTTGAACCTTTAGGTTTTGAGTTTCTTCCTAGTTAGAGACCCTGTTGCTTTGATGGACCCGCTTGACTTGTGTAGCATGGTTAGAAGAACACTTGCATAGGCCACAGCTTCCATGCTTGATCAGATCACCGGCTTCTCCAGAGAGCCTGGTGCTCATGGCCCATCGGCACTGTAGGAGGTGTGACGTCACCCACCCGGTGTTGTTGCACTATAAAGTTTGAACAGTCTGTTTACTAGAGAGAAAAGCTAAATATGAAAGGCTTAGATGGAGCCTGCTGTGAGAGTTGGTCCTGAACATGAACAACCATGGGCGGATTGCTGCAGACAGTGCTGTGGGACAGGCTATTTAGCCTCTCTGTGGAGTCTGTTTCCCGTGAAGGAAGAGGATGGAGAATAAATGTTCAGTGTTAACGATGATTAAAGTCCACCTCTGAAGCATTTACTGTGTGCTTGGCAGTAATGAAGATTTGTATAAACTCATTTTTATCCTCATACCTACCCTAAGAAGGGGTAACTATGGTCTTTTTCATGAAGGAAGGGATAGAATCAAAGGTTCCGAAAGATAAGTTCACCTTCAGACAACTTCACAGCCAGTACATAACAGTTGGAAGCCAAACCTTGCAGTGGGAGCTTCAGACCCACGGCCCCAGTCCCATGGCTCCTCTGTGACCCAGAAGAAACTACACTGTAAACAATTGCTTAACAATAGAAGCCAAGAAGCGCTTAAATATTTAAATAAAAGATTTTACTTTAACATAAAATAAACAATTGAAGATTTGTCTTATAGGTGGGGGCAGCTAGACACTCAGTCCAGGTGTCCCTGTTTAAGGAGAGCTCTTCCAAGGGTAGGCATGATGTCCTGTGTATAGTATTGTGTTCCTTACCTACCTCTGAGTGAAAAGAGTTCCTCAACCTGGATTGCCTCTTAGAAGTCTGAAGCAGTGCAAGGCTACAGCTTGAACAGTGGGGGTGGGGGGGTGGGGGGGAGAAGTATCCTGTTTTGAATATGTAAAACAGGATGAGGATCTTGTGCTTTTTAAAGGTTTGTTCTCTGGATTATCAAAATAAACAGCAGCTAGCATTTTCGTTTTACCAATGGGGAGCTCCAACTTTGAGGCCAAACGTTATAATGATATGTCAACCAGGTAGAGGTACAAACCCAGATCTCTCTTTCTTTCTAAAGTTTGTGCCTCGGTATTCAGCTGCTACCAACTATGCGGAATAAACAAGCTTTAATTGGGCTTGTGTTGATAAGAAGTTTGTTTTTTGTTTTTTTTGTTTTTTGTTTTTCGTTTTTTTCAAGTCTTGGCCAACTCTGAAATGCTTAAGAATTACATAATATTTTGGAAGTATTCATGAGAAACTCTTTGGCACACGACTGTGGAGTTGGTCTCTTGTTGAGCACATTGCTCTCAGGAACCTCCTTTTGGGATGCTGTGTGTAGCTCAGGCTCCCTGGGAGGGCTCAGTGTCCTCTCCTCTAGCTCAGTTCTCATTGGCTGCTTTAAGGGAGAAGAAACTGTGTGATTTATATTTTTTCAGCCCGTGAAATTTGAAGAGAAAATACTGCGTTAATTCTGTGCCTTGTAAATCTTTTCTCGCATTAGCAGCCTTCTGGTAAAATGTGCCAAGGAAGAATTGCCACGTGTGCCGATGGAGCTAGACGAAAAAGAGAAGATTAGGGAAGTAACCACACTAATAAATTTCATCTGAGGCGACTGGAAAATGGACTGCTGTTTTGTCAAGTTAGAAACAACACACACACACAGACACACACATCCCGTTTCTGTTCGGAGTGGTTTAAAATGAATTTCCGGGGGACCACCAGAGACATCTTATATTATTAGAAACCTGCTTTTTCTGCTGAGTTACCCAGATGTCAAGCACATCTGTTCTTGAGCTTTAAGTGTGGCTGTGATGAGGTGCTGTAACTGGGATGGCAGCTGGAGGCCTGCTAAGCCATCCTCCCCTCCTCTGAGAACCATGCAGAAGAAGAATTATTGGAATCCCTACCCCTGGGCTTTTCACAGTCTGGCAGTTTATGATTCCATCAGGAGACCTTTGCTCAAAGCTGATAGTGGCCAGGCCCATCTGTAGCCTCATATTATAACCCAGAGTCACCTGTGCTTTCCAGTGGAGCCATAGGAGAGTTAAGAACAAGAATGGCAAGACTGGTTCCTTTCTATTTCCTTGCTGAGCACCAGAACCTGGCCCAGGTCTTAGGGGTGGACATGTAGCTTGTTTGTTTGTTTGTTTGTTTTGCTGGAGATCTTCACTTAAAGGGAAGCTTGTGATCTCCGATTATTACTTTTTTAAAAAATATTTATTTATTTATTTATTTATTTATTTATTTATTTATTTATTTCACTACTTCTGGCCTTGACAGAGCTCGCCAACTGCCTCTAGAACTTGTTGCTTCTTATACCTCACTCTTCATCTTAAAAGCCACCCATTGTGTCTCCAGAATTTGGTCCATGCTCCTTAGCATGGCACCAGTGTGTGAAGCAGTGTGCTAACCAGCTGAACAGACAAGCTGGAACAGGACTGCCCAGGTGAACTGTGCTGCCAATCCAACAGTCAGGGGACCTGCAGCTCCTTGGAAGTCAGCCACATTTTCTTCATGGTTTAACAGATGAGGATGAAGAGGAGGGGGGGAGCTGGAGAACCATGATGGTGGTGGTGTTGCACCGAGAAAGATTGTCATGTGAATTAGTTGTATTAGTGTACGTAAAACACCAGATGTAATACCTGATGTGCAGTGAATGCCCTAAACAGCACCATTGTTATATGATCTGTGATTCCTCCACCATCTCCGGTCATCTCGCTGACTCTGAAAGGACCCAGATCTTGATATTTTGCATGTGTACTTTGGTAGACAAATAGGCCTTTCTATAAACTGAGATTGCCTTTACCCTCAAGAAGTCATCCATCTCATTTGTGTTCTTCCCAGTTCATTCTGTCAGAAACAAGCAGAAAAAAGTGGGAAGATAGTTGCTCCATGAATACATATTTTTGCTCTATTTTTAGTCTTAAGGTTTTCTGTTTTGTATTTTGATGTCACTAAATTTATAGCAAGAAGGACAAATTTCAGTCTGCTTCAAGGCTGGCTAAAGTGATTGTAGGTAATACAACAGCTATTTGACTCTAGCTGGGTTTTATTAGTCATTTAAGAGAACCATAGGGACAACAGGTAATCATTTTAATCACAATGTGTTTAGGTTTGCTCTACAATTTAATGATGAGAAAAAAATGCATGGAACAAATAAATATTTAAACTTTGGAGGGTGTGGCCTGAATGAAAGAAGATAGTAAGATAGTAAGAATTAGCTTAAATGGCATTTGCCTACGTTTTCATAGGAGAAATTAATATATCGCTGGGTGTTAACAGAGCCTTTCTTTGAATTGGAAGTTGCCTCTTCAGAGGCTGATAAACAAGTGCACCATCGGCAAAGTGCTTGCAGAGGGCAAGAACAGCAGCCTGTGCTCTCTTCCCATTCCTTCCTGTGCTGCTGTGCTTCATCTAGACTGTAGAGAGCCCAGCGTCCTCCAAGGCAGCAAGTATGGGGGAGAGAGAGAGTTGTAGTGCACCTGAGAGCAGCTGCCTTAGGGATTTATTGCTGGGGAGGGACACTATGACGATTGCAGCTCTTCAAAAGACAAGCATTTAACGGGGAATGGCTTACAGTTTCAGAGGTCTAGTCCATTTTCATGGTGGGAAGCATGGCAGCATGCAAGCAGACATGGTGCGGGAGGCACTGAGAGTTCTACATCTTGATCCTAAAGGAGCAAGGAGAAGACTCTAAGTCGACAGTGTTTAAAGCTTGAGTATAGAGACCTCAAAGCCCACCTACACAGTGGCACACTTTCTCCCACACGGCCACACTGCTTGATAGTGACACTCCCTATGGGCCAAGCATTCAAACATGTGAGTCTATGGGGTTTAAACCTATTCAGATCATCATACTGAGTAAAGGGAAACTCTCCCAGCAAGTCAAGGACAACAGTTAGCCTGTCTGGCCCCAGGGACTCAGAAGGTGGTGGCTGTCTCACCATCATCTAGGTTCTTGGCTATTTTTACACTGTTTTCTCCTTTTCCCATACTTTGTACGCCACATTCTCTTCACTGCACCAACCCACTTCCTTTGCTTATTATGGTTTCTGTCTCCTGTGACCTTAGTACATGCCTAGCATCCAATCGGCCATTTTCCCTGCGCCATTTGAGACATCTTTTCATTTTTATACCCCTGTGCAAATTGGGGTGCATTACCTCAGAGACCACTGAGTCCTGTTTCTGGAGAGAGCTCCTTGATGGCCCGGTTCCCATTCACAGAGGTCAGGTTGCTAAGTCACTGGCTGCTTAGCTCTTCATAGCCTGCATATTATCCTCTTAGCAGAAACCCCAGGAATAGAGTAAGATCTGAAAAATGTAGCTGTGTGGAGAGTGTGTTAGAAATTCAAAGGCCGAAGGACCCCAGCAGGTTATGTCAGGGAACCACAGAGGCTGAGTAGGAGATACTTATTAATCCCATGGCAGTTGAGTGGTGCCCACTAGTATAAGCTCTTGACTAGAAAGAACTTAGGGTTGACATCAGCTCACCATTTACCAAACACATGACATTAACCCCTGCAAACGCTAGTTTCCTCTCTCTAGGGGTGCTTATGAGGATTAAATGGGATAATAGAGACCTCAAATGGTGCCCTGCACATAGTGTGTCTTCAGTTTTCATTAATGTCAGCATCCTCATCATCTACTTCCACAGTGAAATGGACTTTCTTTCCTTTTTCCTAAAACATGACGTTATTATGGGGTGTTTAGTTCTTACCACCCCTTTTATATTATTATGAACTTAAAAAGAGGCTCATTTCTACTGTGAGAATGCCAATGGGATGGTAAAATGAAGCCAACACAGGGGCGCTGGTCTGTTAATATCAGCCATGGGGTAGGGTGGGTACCTTGGAGATTGAATACATAGATTCTGTCTAAAGAATAGAGTGTCTGTCAACTGTCTTTAAACAGACATTAAAGAGGCCCAAGGTCGTCGGATGTGTCTGTCGTTCTGTCTTGGCAAAGAGCTTAGGTGGATTTTGTTTATAGACTTTGGCTATTCAGTCAAGCACATGCACAGCCCACAGGAAGCAAGCTCTGGCCTCAGGCTGTGCCTTTAAGAATGTACTCGATAGTATTTGTCCCCTCAGAAGAGGATGCAAGTGGAGTTTATGTGTGTGACTTGTGGACTAAGGTGAACACAAAGCTCATCTTAAGGAGAGAAGAAGAAGCAGGTTCCAGGTCACCTAAGTGTATTTCCAAGGCAAGGCTGATCTTTGATTTTTTTTTTTTACTTATTTATTTTCTTAGAAAGAACAAATAAAAAGAGCTTGATTTTTGGTTTAGAAATGCAGAGCTACTCAGTCTTACTGACTATTATGTCAAAGGCCTTACCTTCCCAAGATGGGAATCATGCATGGGGCCCCAACAGAATTCTTCATGTGTTTCTTCAAACATCTTATTTTGGCTTCCTCAGTTCAACCCAGTTGTTCATGCTGTAAAGATCTGGAGCAGCTGTAGTGTGTCCCAGTGTCCTTTTCCTCAGTCTCCCTTCCTGCATGCTCATGTACACACACACACACACACACACACACACACACACACGTTATACTGTTTCCACAAAGCGGCTAGAGTAGTTTTTTAAAGCTGTAAATTTGTGCCAGGCATAGTGGCAGGCATCTTTAGTCCCAGCACTTGTGAGAAAGAGGCAGGCAGATCTCCATGGATCCAAGGCCAGCCTGGCCTGTATAGAGTTTCAAGCCATGCAGAACTACATAGTGAAAGCCTGAAAAGGACGAGAGAAGGAAAAGCATGTGTGTGAGTGTGTGTGTGTGTGTGTGTGTGTGTGTGTGTTTGTTTGTGTGTGTGTTTATACACATACATACATACATGCATACATACATACATACATACATACATACATACATACGTGCTTCTCATCTAACAGAATGAGTAGGCACAATCTCCTGGCCTCTGATGTAAGCAGCATCTGGTACCCACCTGTATCCCCCCTCCTCTCACCCCTTCCTTGTGGACCAGTCCCACGTTCTTCTCATTTCTCGAGCACACAGGGCTTCCTCTCCCCTTGTTTTCTATGCCTGCTCTGTTCACCTCCGGTTGTCAAGTTCCAGAAAGTCCCTTTGTAATATCAAGGCCCTGCATATTTGTTGGGGCTCATCACTGAATGACTGCGCTGTGAGCATTTAGCAGGTCTGAGAAAGGTGTTGGGAGGAGAGGGGAAGGAGCAGACTCCCCGAGATAATGAGGTTTCCTGTATTACTAACACTGTTGACTTACCCAATGTGCAAATGGTCCAGAATGTGGAAGGGAATTTACTCGGGGCTGATGTGGCTTATTAGAAGTCGGTTCTTAAATTCCGTCACAAGTGTTCTCATTAAAGGTAATAGCAGAAAATTACAGCAGAGATTGGCCCAGTTTTCAAGTGGTGATCCCCTCTGCAGAGCTGTTGATTTGTGTAGTTAATGCTAATTTATTTAATACACTTCTGCTTCTTGTTGATTTTTTTTTTTTTTTTTTTTAGGTTTGCTGCCACAGTTACTGGGAGTCGCCCCGGAGAAGGCCATAAAACTTACAGTAAGTCTTTGAATTGGGGCTTCTTATTAAGGAAATTTACACAGATTCAACTGTCTAGCAGGTATTCTTCTAGGCTGGGGCAGGTTTGTGGGCCTTCCACCATGCTAATGAACTTGAGGGTCGGAGGAGTCGGCACACAGAGCTTCTCCTTGTTCTCCGTGTTGCATTTAACATCCTAAAATGTAGTCCTGAGCGTAGAGATGATCGCAGGTGGCTGCTGCCAGGCTGAGAAGTCCTGGCAGCGGCGTCAGTGACGTTCCTACAGAAGCTACCATAGTAGGCACTCGACAGCCAGCTCAAGATGAGATTCACTGAGTACACACAGTCAGTGAGGCTGATAGAATTCAAGCAGCCGACTCTCGCTCTCAGGAGTCATGAGTCACCCAGAGACCCAGAATGCTGAGTCAGGCTTGGGGACTTGTTGATGTTTGCCCATCAGTGAGCTCACCTGCAGGTGTTTGGTACCCACTTTTAGTGTCTCTGGAGTGCATAGATACTACATACACTTCCATAAGGCCCAGAGCCCTAGAAAGTTAAACTCTGGGTTTTAGATAGGACTGTGCAGTCTTGGTCCCTGAAATGCTTCTGGTTTCACTTTATGGCATGACTGTGACATACCTAATCTCTGGCCCGGACCTGCCCAAGCGATATATAATCGTTGTTTCTTAAAATTGCTTATAGTACTTTCTCATCCAGAGAATATGATACTCAGAGTATGTCTGTGAATGTATGAAAGAAGAGGGTTTGGGCTTGTCCCGGCACTGGAATTACAGGCAGTTAGAAGGCACTTGATATAGGTGCTGGGCATTCAACTGGGGTCTTCTAAAAGAACGTAAGACACTGTTAACGGCTGAGCCATCTCTCTCTGGCCCCCTGAGGAAGGTTTAGATACTAAATATCTACTAAACTGAAAAAGAAAGAAAAAAAAAACCTCAGCAGCCTAAATTTGTTTCAGTGAGGAGTGCTATTTTAAATTAAATTTTGTTAAAAGATTTAATCTGACTTTAATTACAACTTATAAGACATTTTTTTAATTTATAAAATGTATGTTTTCATCTGTACTATCAATATGTCTAGCTTTTCATGCTACTATAATTGCAGGACATCTGTAAATTTTTGCTTCTTTAGGCCATTTTTCTTTGAATTTTTCTATAATATCAAGCATGTGCATATATATATATATATATATATATATATATATATATGCTTATAAAATATAAATTAAAAACTACCTGTACACTATTAAGAGTATCTCTTAGGTTATTTGAAGATCCATTAATTTAGGCAAACAGCTGAGAAAAAGTAACGTATATTGACAGATTGAATATTTATATGTGTTTAATGGTTTTCTTTATAGTTTTCATCTGCTTCTATAAATATTTCTCTTTAAGGTGAATGATTTTGTGAGAGATAAGTTTATGCACAAAGATGGCTCCATCCCACTTTTGGCAGAGATTTTTGCTGGAGGTTGTGTAAGTACCTTTTCACGATTTCTGTATTGGGAAGCCGTTCTTCATTTATGTATCACTGCCATGAACAGCGAGTGTATACTAAGGCTTCTGTTTGACCGCAGATCCTGTACAAAACCAGCGTTTCCTAGACAGGCGGTGGCTCCTGAGGTGAAGGGGGAACTGCCGATCTTTCTGCTTCTTCTTCATTCATGCCTGTTTAACATTTCTCACTGCTTGGAGTAAGCTCCACCCACAGCTCATCCTGCCAAGGAGGTGTTTGGCCCCTGAAAGTCCTTTTACCAGCCCTTCCTGAAGTTTCCTCGTAGCATCTTGTTTCCTGTGGCCTCCTGCTGGGTCAAGCTGGAAAGTCTATAGCTTGGGGTCAGCCACTCCAGCTCTCTGCTTCACTCTGTCTTGATAGTGGCCTCGAACATTCCAGCACCAATGCTTTTGGGAGAGAGGCTGAGACACAGCCGGTCAAGGGAGTTCCGCCTTGTCAGAAACGTGTGGACTGATGGCTTTGGGCTATGGGTGAGCAACCCGCATTGTGGTCTAAAGCTCAGCAGAACACTGTCTGGCTCTGTCCCGTGGGCTGGTTTGTCCATGTGAAAGCAAATACTTCAAGAAAATTAACTCTTGTACAAAGGCCGGAGCCATTTAAAGATAAGGTTCATTAAGTAAACAGACTTTGATCACCCAGGCAATACAGTATCAATATATTTACCCACTAACTAACCTTAAGTAACATTTCATATAAGAAAACATGAGGTCACATTTTTCTTTCTTTTTTTTTTTTATTGGCCTGGTCAGGCAGCAAATGCACACATTTTTTTTTTCTTTTTCTCCTTGAAAATCATTGAGTGTAGAAGTTGGGCCGACACCTGAAAGGCTTGTGTGGAAAAGGCTCGCTGTCCTGCCTCATGTTGAATGTAGGAGCTGCCAGGAGTCCTTGTTCCTGGTAACTTCAAGAGAGGATGGAATTTGACTGCCGCCTGACTCTTTGTTTGATCACTGACCTGTCAGAAGTGGCCAGGTAGGGTCCCTTGTTCTGTAACTCTAGGAGCGTTGAAGATGGAGAAGGGGATTCTTTATTTCCTCAGTGCAAAGGATGCCGGGTAATAATCAGAGGGTTCTTTTAAGTCCTCTTCATTGCAAGCAACCCTGCCTTTACCATTCCAGTAGCAAGGAGTTCTCGTTTTAATTAATAAATTTGTGTGTGTGTGTGTGTGTGTGTGTGTGTGTGTGTGTGTTTGTGAATGTGTATCAAGTTGTGCTTGCCCAAGTAAAGAGTTATGGAGCTAGAGTTAGTTGTGAGCGGCCTGAGGTGTTGCTGGGAACGGAGCTGGGCCCCTCTGGAAGGGCACTCACTATCTGTGATTACCTACTGTGCCACCCACCCGTCCAGCTTGTTTTCTGACATTTAAATAGGTGCTTCTGTGGGTTGGATCTAGCACAGGCCTTCAGAATGTTGCAGTGAGCCTAAGACATTGAATAGATGTCTGTCTCCTGAGGCTGAGTCTAGCCCAGTCCTTGAATGTGTTGCAAAGAGTCTTGACATAGCAGGGTACTTAGGTCATTAAAAGATGGAGGTTTTATTTTATATTTCATAGGTCACAGTTTTAAACTTCGTAGACACGTGATATTAGAGTTATGTAAGAATTTAAAATGTGAAATTAATTCTATGACTCCAGTCAGGCCACATCATGGCACAGAGAGTGGAAGTGTTATTTTTTTTCCCCTAATGCCTGTGCATGCATTTGATGCTGAGGAGATTGGCTGTGGCATGCATTGTCAAGGTGCCCTCTGTAGGTGGTCTTGTTTGCAAGTACGGTGGCCCATTTCAAACACAGAGCACTGAGTGGCATCACAAGTGGTGCCTAGCTGTTGTAAAGAGACGCACCCCCTTTCAAGCTTGATCTAAACACAGGCTTAAAATTGGAGCCACTTGGGCTTTACAGCTGCTTAAAATATCTGTGAAATGAGGTTTGCCACCCTTTACCTCAAAGGCGGCCCTCTGAAGTTCATCTCTGGCTTTGTGCCCCTCCCCACACTAGCCAAGGCTTTAAGAAGAATTTTAAGTTCAGTTAAGCAGTCATGTAGGGAGCAAAGAACTCAGGAGGGAGTAAAATGGATGTGTGTGTGTGTGTGTGTGTCTGTCTGTCTGTCTGTAAGAGTGTATGTGTCTAAGAGTGTGTCTGTGTGTATACCTGTGTCTGTGTGTGTATGTTATAGCAATATCTCTCCTTCTATCCTTTTTTGAGGTCTCTCCCTTTGAGAGCTGGTATATATCAGAGAAGAAAGTCTTGAGTTCTACAGGCTGATCTGTGTGATTAGGAACACAAAGGGTTCTGTGACCTTGCATCACATGAGCAGTTTCTTGCTTTAGCTCAGCCAAGCATCACTGGGCGTTAACTTTTAAGTCCCTGTGCTGCGTTATTGCTGAGTGTTAGCACACATGGCTGACTTTTCACTCACGTCAACCGAAGCTGTTCATTCCTTTGAACAAAGCCGAATCTGGTTTACAATGGTTTTGCCAACAGGGAAAATACGCAAAGATCTTTGGCTTGTAACCTACCTCTCCATAGTGCTTGGCCGATCTCTTTTATTTACTCATTTTAGAAGAATGAATGTGGTCGTCGGCCATTTGGAGGGAGACGGTCATCGGCATTTCAATAAAACGTATCCTATTCCTTGTTATTTTCATAAAATAGCATTTTGTAAAGCTGGTTCACATGAAAGGGCAAAGGTGAAACAATTTTTTAATTAAAAATAAATTTTAAATTTCTTAGTAAGATTAGTTCTAGTATAGAATCCTGCCTAAATTTTTGACTTTAGTTTTCTAAGCAGTTTTAAAAATAGATCCACAGTGAATGGTAGTGATATTTTCACCATAATTTGGAACTCAACTAGATGCTAAGAGTGGAGCTTATAAACTCTTACATCAGAAAGAAATCCCTGTGGTGGTGTTTTTCTCTGCGTGGATTTTCTGATTTTTAAATTAGACTCACCGATGCAAGAATTCTGAGAGAAACTTGGGCCCCCAGGTTCCCCTCAAACAAGATATATACACCTTCTCTTTCCAGTCTTTCCCTTGTTGGTCACCACTCCTTCTGTAAAACAGTGTGCATGGCTGATAACCTGCAAGGGATACATTATTGGTAAACTTGGTAGAGAAAAGACATGTGACCATAGCCCTGTCAGCAACTCCAGAAATTCACCTGCCAGCTCAGTATATCGTGAGCCTTCTTGCTGTAGCTCTACCAAAATAAAGAAATTAATAATAATAATAATAATAATAATAATCAAAGCACACAATGCTGACAGTGTGTGAGTTGTAGTCATTCTCTCTTCTATGCATCAGATGAATAAAGGATTAAAGTCTAGGTGAGGAGTGTGAGCAGCCTGAGGTCTTCTGCTCCTTTGATCTTATTAAATACCAGGTAAGAAAAGCCAAATGCGGTCCTAGGATTGTTTTTAAGAATGTATCTGGCATGAAAATCAATACTCGCCAGAGAAACTGTATCATCACCTCTGATGTTACAGAGCTCATTCTTAGTAATATATATATATATATATATATTATATCAGTAGAAAATAAATTCTATCATAGTTTTTGTAAAGGCAGTGGTTGCACTTGTATTTCTCTATTGTGGTGCACTTACGTGCGTACATTAAGTGAGTGCATACAATGGCTTGAGTTTGTCCTCATTCATGGGAACAGTCATTGATAAGATGACATCGCTTCTTCTGCAAATGATAGGTAAAGATAGCACTGCCAGGGCTATCGAGGAGGCTCAGTGGCTAAAATGCTGGTCACACAAGTGTGAGGACCAGAACAGTCATCTGAGACATGCATGTAAAAAGCCAACTGGGAGCGGTAGATTTCCTGTGATCTCCGCTTATTGGAAACAGAGCTAGCGATTCTCCAAAGCCAGCCAGCAGAGCCAGACTAGCCGAAACTAGCCAAAGACTCAGCCTCGGTAAGGAAGACACAACAAGACTAAGGAAGGCACTGGACTTCAATGTCAGGCCTCCACGTTGTATGTGCATATAACTCTTGTAACTGCACACACATGTGCCTATGTGTGCATCTGCAGGCAACAGCAGAGCATGACTGGAAAGGTAGGGACCGTAATCTAGTTCCTCTCTCTAACAAATGTCAGGGCCCCATGCTATTATCAGCTTGTTTTCTACTTTTTCTTCTGGGGTTCTAGGGAGGGATTGACCAGCTGGCCTTGTGCATGGTGTGCAAGCCCTGAACTTTATTTCACAACCTCAGTTTCTCCCCCCCCCCAACTTTAATTTAAAAACAAGGTCTCATTAAGTTACCCATACCGACCTTGAACTCGGGCTGTAGTCTGAGCAGACCTTGAACATGTTGTCTTCCTCCTCCTTTGGCCTCCTGAGTACCTTGAATGATAGGCCTGTGCACAGCTTCTGCATTCTCACTGTGATGGTAATTCTCATGTTTGTGATTTTTGTATCTGCTTGTGTAGATGTGTATTGGTTGTTTTTGCTGCTCTTTCTTTGACATAGGGTCTGGCTGTGTAACCTAAACTGGTCTGGAACCTCAAGGTCTCCTTGCTTCAGTCCTTGGGTGCTGAGATTATATATGTATAGCACCATGCTGGCCATATACTTATTTTTACGAGTGCATGTGTGTGTGTGTGTGTGTGTATTCATGTGCACATTCGTGTGAAGGTCACAAGAACTGGCTCTCTCTTTCCAGTCATCAAACAGGCTGTCAAGCTTGGCAGCTAGTTAGTGCCTTAACCCCTTAACCCTTTCAGGGATATCCTAGAAACTGTTTACATTTGTTGTTGTTGTTGTTGTTATTTTATTTGTTTTTATTTTATCTGCATGTATGTCTGTGGAACAGCTGTGTTCCTGGTGCCTGAGACCCCTAGAAGAAAGTGTCAAATCCCCTAGGAATAGTAAACTGCCATGTGGGACTCAAACTTGCATCCTTGGTAAAAGTAGCTGGTGTTTTTAATGGCTGAGCTATCTCCCTGGGCCCCAGGACCCCAAGTGATATCTTTAAGGCACACCCTTGTTACTCATTATTTTTATATCACATTTAGTTGATATTCATATTTATTTTGAAAAAAAAACTATGGGAAAGGCAAAGATATGAACCTATGTGTATGACTCTCGGGTATGGTAAAAGAGCAAACTGCAGAAGTGCCACTGGAGGTCCCTCTGTAGTTGTCGCGTGGCCTTCCCTCCCTCCTTCCCTGAGGCTATCATCATCTTGGGTTAGGTAACTCTTCACTTCGAGGCTTCTTCTCTCTACTCTGCTGCATCGAGTGTATCCCTGAGACATGTAAATGCTTGCTTTTGAATGCTGGGCTCAGGCCTGGTGCTCCAGGAGCACCCCATACTGTCCATCAGGGCCTTGCTTGTCAGCAAAGAGCAGTAAGTGGGAACATGACTTCCCCACGCTGTAATGCTGCCTGTCTTGCAAGTGTCTGTTACAGATGTTTGTATTTACAGAGTTGTTACATTGAGGTCCCTATAGTTAGGACAGTGTGTCGTGGTTAATTAACCAACAGAAGGTTTCTAATCAAGACTGCAATATTTCCCTCATAATATTAACTTACATCCAATGTTGAGTAAACTCAAAATGTCTATGCTTCCTGCCACAGGTGTCCTCTCCTTTTGCCTTACAGTAGGTACTTCCTCTCTTACTGTTTTTTTTTTTCTTCTCTCCTTCTCTCCCACCGTCGCTCTTGTCATTTTCTTTTTTTGTTTGTTTTTTTGTTTTGTTTTTTTGTTGTTGTTGTTGTTTTGTTTTTTTTCGAGACAGGGTTTCTCTGTATAGCCATGGCTGTCCTGGAACTCACTTTGTAGACCAGGCTGGCCTCGAACTCAGAAATCCGCCTGCTTCTGCCTCCCAAGTGCTGGGATTAAAGGCGTGCGCCACCACGCCCGGCTTTCTTGTCATTTTCAAGAGATCTTTCTATACGATGTTTGTATTTCTCATAACTTCTCTGTATTTTCTGTGTCTCTCTTCTTGCCACATAATGGACAGGCCTTCTACTCATTAACAAATTCCAATGATCTCAGATAATACATGGCAATTTGCCATCAGACGCTTATTAAATATTTGATAAAGGAAACAGTTTTGAAGTCAAAACTGCTCTTCAAGGTGATTTTCATGGTCAGACCAGATGATATAGGCCTGTAATTGTAGCTTCTTAGTTGAGAAAGGAGAATTAACTGCTGGACTAAGACTTATCTGATCTACAGAGTGAGTTCAAGACCAGTATGAATAACTTGGTGAGACTCTGTCTGAAAATTAAAAAGTAAAAAGAACATTGGGATATAGCCCCTGTGGTAGTGGACTCACCTGCCACACTCATGATCTGGGTTCAGTTCTCAGTACAAGAACTAAAAGTAATCTTGTTAAATATGAAAATTTTCGGTGACAGATTTGGTGGCATCAGTGTCTTTTCACTTCTCTTGGCCGTGTGCCTTTCTGTCCATCACTTTTCGCCATTGTCCCCACAACAAGCTTCCCCAGGTCTCCAGGTCAAGATGAGTGGGAAGCACGTGGTTGGACCGTCCTTTTACACACTGAAAGTGTTCTTTTCAAAACTTTGCAGAACTCATTTTTAAGAATTATCATAAATAATAAAAAAAATCAGAAAGTCCTCCCTTTCTTTTGAATTCCTAGTATATGTGACATATACCAGATTTTGTGACAGTAAATGTTTCCCTTCAGCCTTTTAGAAGGACTAAATGTAATAACGCTCAGTTTCCTCGGGAGATAGGGAAGTGCACTGGGGACTGACTGTGGCAGCCCCTGAGGCCCTAAGCCACCTTGAGTGTTCTTGACATTCTCCATCCTTTTTGCCATACTGTCAATGGGAGCTTTTCTCACAGTGGCAACATCCCACATAGATGGTTTACTGTTGGCTCACTGTCCCACACTCTCACAGGCGTCAGTCCAGCATCCCTTGGCTCCCATTTCAGACCTGTGACAAAACAGAGACTTGGCAGCAAGGCTTGTTCAATGGATGTTGGTTACAGCCTGGTAGGCAGGAAGTAAAGTGCTGGAGACAGATAATACTTTCAAAACGCAGAGCCACGGTAACCTTCCCAACCAGCTCAACCTGATCATTTCGACTGCCTCCCAGTAACACTATCACACTAAGAATCCATCATTGAATTTATCATGCTATGGACACTTCCCAGAAGCCCACTGTTGGCAACCAAGCCTCGGAAACATACGTTTTCTAGGAATCTTTCCTATTTAAACCATAACATTGGGTATCAGAACCCGCTTCTCACATATACGAGCTAAGTGCTCCACCACAAAGCTGCACCCTGAACCCTGATCTTTTCATTTTGTCCTTATTCCATCTTACCCTACACTGCATGCCAGTTCTGGTTCTAGGCTTGACTTGAGTATCTACTGAAAACTTCCTGGCTTCGCACAGTGACAGTTTACCAGCATTTCTCTAGGTTCTCTGTGTTGAGTGGGCTCAGCTGGGTGGCTCTCAGTCAGGATCTCTATATTGTTAGCAAAGGGCTACTGGGGATGAATTTTCTAAAACCTAGCCTCAAGTGGATACTAAGATGGTGTACTTTCATGGCTGGCACCAATTTTCTCTGTCAGCTGCTAATAACTGGGACTGTTGTCCAGAGAACATCTACTGTTTGCTTCTCTGTGTAGCTTGGACTTTGCAAACCTTGGTAGCTTGATTCTGCAACACAGCCCTGCTTCAGGATCTTCAGCAGAAGCTGTAAAACTTCTGTTGGACTATTCTTCCACTGTGTTCTTTGCATCAGACAAGTTTGGGAGGCTAGCCCAGGTTCAGAGAGAGAAAAATAATCTCTCTTCAATACAATAGTGACCTGTAAGCCACTAACAGATTTGAGAAGCGGTGTTTGGGATGCATACTCCTTGCCTCCTGTCTAAGAAGTCTTCCGAGCCTGTCCAGGGTCTTCATGTCTTCTGTCGATTCTCACATTCACTTTTCTACTCCAGCTTGCCACTGTTCACAGAGGAGCAGGAAGTCACCTCAGCAGCAGTAACCAGTAAGGGCTGACCTTGAGGGTATAGTGAAATAACATGCAAGGTTCTTGAACTTTGGGCACTTGGGAACTTGGTGCTGTCTTCATTTTCTCCACTTGACCGGTTGGTCTCTCTCACAGTGACTTTACATCTCTCCACACCTCTTAGCAGTCTACTGTCAGTTTCCCCTCTTCCATGGTATTTATTGCTTCGAGATTTTGCTTCATGTTCACCCTAGGCACCTGACCCTTCCAGTTGACCTTTCAACTTCTTTTGTTCCCACCCTAGACCCAGGTAATTACCTCACGTTGCTTAGCTATGTTCTCCTACTCAGTTATTCCTTGAGAGAAGAAATTTAATGGATAGATTTGATTTGGGATGGTTTTGAGTTGTGACTCTACCAAGATATTCTGAAAGACTTCATTTGCATCATCTAAGAACACGATCAAACCCTCTTGGAGTTTTAGTTCTGAATTCTGTAAGGAAGTAGGCCTGAGTGAGAGTATAGGTGCTTGGGTCATGAAATATACCCAAAGCCAGATGCTTTATCATTGAACTTGAAATCTCTTGTAATTTCAAACCCAGCCATTTCAAACCAGGGAGAAAATTTTCTCAATAATGAATACGCAGGCGGTCAGTCAGAGCTGTCAAGAAGCTAGCCTGAAGTAGATTTCAGTCCTATTTTTTGTGATCTTTCTTTTCTCAAGGGTTCCTGTAGAAATGTGTCCTCATAGTATTTTTGTTTCCCCCCCCCCCCCGTTTAAGGCAGTTTTATTTCACAACTCTACACCTATCCTACTTATAAGTATCAGATGCCATTAGCTTAGTCATTAAGCAGGGTTTCTTTGAGGCTACTTTGATATAACAGGTCAGGTCACCAAGAAAATGCTATGTATATAATTTTATTATTTTTTGGTGCTTATATATTTATAATTTGATTAGAATTTAATGATTATTTTCTTTATTCTAAATTTTTGTTATTGTTATCATTTGAAACATTCCAGGAGAAAATTTTTGCGTAGCCTCAAATCTGTGTCAGGTGACTACATATTTGGTCAGAAGGGCTTGGTACAGAGGGTAGAGGTATTTATTCTGTGTGCCAGACTTTATTAATTTACAGATAGGTGGCCCATGGGGAGTGTTAACTCCAGAAAGAGCAAGTGAAGGAGGTGATGGATGGCAGGGAGCACCTGTAGCCATGACCACATATCGCCTTATCAAAGGGGGTTTCACAAAGAAATAGTCCCTGAGCACGCAGAAATCGAACCAACCTTTGAAAAGTTCCTATTTATTTTGTTTGACTTCATTTCTAAAAATGACATCAGAGCCCTAAGAACAGGATGAAGATAATGACTGGGGACATTTGGAGTAGTTTATTTATGATGACTCATGTTTTAAGTTGAAAAGAGTCTTACTGAATAGTTACTTGTACAAAACCACGAAAGAACCATAAAAGAGAGAATTTTAAAAGGAGACGATGAACAGCCAAAAAAAAAAAAAAAAAAAAAAAAAAAAGCAAAAAAAAAAAAAAAAAAAAAAAAAAAGGTGCTTACCATAGCAATATCCAAATTTGGAGAAATTTTTCGAGGCTGAAGAGGGAATCTCCATTGACAATCACCTGAGAAATTTTCATGGGGATTTGGGGATTAGGCCTTGATGTAGAACAGAGTTCCAGTACCTATGTGTCTCCACATGCCTTGTTGAGAGCTTTGTCTAGATGACTCTTACTTGAACTGAAGGCAAACGTGAGACCAGTGTCTGATGATGCTGAGAATTTTGCATGCTCTCGACCAGGTGGCCATCTCCTCCTTCAGTTCATACACTGCAATTTAAAGCCCAATGCGACGGCATTAGACGGAGGAAGTGCCAATCTGAGAAAGGCCAGGGGCACCCAGCCTCTTCCTTTCATTGACATTCGAGGAGACGGTAGGAAGAGGACATCTGTGAACTGGGAAGGTGCCCTGTGCAGCGCTGGCATCTGACCTCTCTTCGTGATGTAGCTTCTGGAACCCAGAGGAATGAATCACTTGGGGTCGCGTGCACGTGACTAAGAAGATGTTTCCTAGAATCCACAGACAGATCTCATCGAAACGCAGTAGTGTCTTCATGTTTTCAGGCTGCGATGCTGAAATATGATGAAACATCTTCTTAGGAGAGGGAAGTCCAGCTTTCAAGGCAAACACTCAGCCCACCAGATAACTTGCTGTTGGATTTTTTTTCCCCCTTCTCTTCAGCAGTTAGAATATTTGAATTAGGACACCTGAAACATTGTGGCCATCTTCTGGGTTTCTAATAAATAGAGGAGGGGTTTCTTTTTTTCTTCTCTAAGATTTATTTATTTATTTTATGTGAGTACACTGTTGCTCTCTTCAGACACAGCAGAAGAGGGCATTGGATCCCATTACAGATGGTTGGGAGCCACCATGTGGTTGCCGGGAATTGAGCTCAGGTCCTCTGGAAGAGCAGAGTGCTCTTAACCCCTGAGCCATCTCCCCAGCCTGAGGAGGGGTTTCTTATGATATGAGAATCTGAGGAATGATTGGGCCCCAGTTATCCTAGTAGTTCAGACACCAATAGCCTGCCAAGCAGCAGCCGATTTTAGTGGTAGCCGTCACAGTAGCCAGTGTAACAGGCAGACCCTGAATGTCAACATGTTTGACAGGTCTGTAACTTAATTGCTTTTAAATGTCAAATAGATCCCACTTTGATTTCTTGGCCAGGCTGCTAAGGGCCTATTAAAACCCCATGAAGCTGAAAATATAAAATTTGATGTTGATAAAACGTGTAAACATAAGTGCCCCCTTACACCTTTGCCGTGTGGTTAAAAATGTTAAGACCAGAACATTCCAGTTTGGTATCTCAGGAACAAGTAAGTGGTAAATATCTCCGCTTGCCTCTTTTCAGAGTTGTTAAATTCATCCCCAACCAAAGGAGGAAAGCCCTATATCGTGCTGTGTCTGAGGGTGTCCAGTTCCATGGTTTCGGTGTTCATAAGCCGGGTTTGCCAGAGCAAAGGGCCACAGGTCAGGTGGCATGCACACCAGTTACATATTCTCGCCACAGTTCAGGACCCTGGGAGGCCAAGGCTGAGGTCTTTCCAGATGCATTTTCGCTAGAATGACCACATCCTCTCTGTGTCGTCACGGGGGGTCCCCTCTGTGAGTTTCTGACAAAACTCACTTTAATCCGGTCTGGGTTCATCCTGAGAGGTGGGCTGGCTGAAATGGAATGTGCGAGAGGAAAATGGAGCCTAGACAATTTTTTCTGATCAAGGCTCGAAGTTTAATAACCGAACTCCGTTTAAATAACATGGAAAAATTCCCAGCCCCCTCCTCAGTCTTTGAAGTTGCCGAAGGCAGTCCGATCATAGGCGGGTCTAAGGATCGAGGCAGAGACGAATGTCTGTTGGCATAGGTGGTCCAAGGATGCTGCATTCTGGGAGATCGGGGGGGGGGGGGGGGGGGGGCCTCGGTCCTCTCGGTAGGCAGTGGAGACACAGCAACTCTCTGGTGGGTCTCAGCGCCTGTAGGGGTCTGGTGTTTTGAAGGAGAGTGATTAGTGTAACAGCAAGGTAGGCTTGGCGGCAACAAGGAGCTGGGAGACCCCAACACCCCTCAGTCTGTGTGTTGTGTGTGTCTCAATGCCTTCTGAGGATACCAGTCATGGAGCAGGGTCTAGCCGCTTAGTATTTGAATTACTTCTTTAAAAAAGACTTCCCTCGAAATGTAGCTTGACATATGTGGAGTTAGCAACCGTATGTACAAATTTTGGATTTTAGGATTCAGGACATAATAAGTGGAATTCTAGGCATGTCCAACACACATACATGTTGCTGAAGAGAGCTATTAATTGGCCTAGCACAAAATGGTCACCTTACTTAAAGCCTAGTGAGATTTGTGGTTCTTGATTGAGCTTAATATCATGCCCCACTGTCGAGAGGTAAGCGAAGGGTTTTGTTTGGTTTTGTTTTCCACCTAGAAGAACCCCCTGACTGTGGGAGGGTGAAGAGACTTCTCCTAAGGGACCTGACCCAGCATGGAGTGAATGACACTGGACGAACTCTTGCAGCCGGTCACATGTATCAGAATGCCTGGGAGGCTGCTGATCGTCTCTCTTCAGTACCTGACTGTTTCTGAGCAATATACATTCGTTTAAGCCATCGACTGTTATTTGATGAGTATCTGTTTTCTCTCTTTGATCTTTGTGAAGAGTAACAACACGTGTCCTACCTTCGAATTATTTTGATGCTTCCATTGACATCAAGTCAGGACGAGAAAATGGAAAAATACACCGAGCCTACAAATTCTTAAGAAGTCTGTTTTCTAACTTCCTTACATCTCAGATGCTGTCACAATTGTATATGTTCATTCTATGTGACAAGTCAGTAGGCATTTACTAGTCTAGAGCTTATTTGTAGGTACAATTTTGTTGTACCTAAATAATCAAAATAATGTATTTGGGTTTAGTGGGGAAAAAAAAGTTACCCAATAACTTTATATTAGTCTGTTTTTGACACGTGTAACACATATTTTAGAATGTCAGTGTGCAATTAGGTATTCTTAGCACATGTCATTTGTGGGAAGCACTTTAAATCTAAGTACACTCAATTGAGCATAATTAAAATATCAAGATACATATTCTTCATATACATTTTGCCACTTAATTTTTTAAGGAGCTAGAAGTATCTACCATGTGAATTCAAATTAAATGAAGGTGATTAAATTATGGATATATTTAATGCCTTTAGTTTAAAACATAGCAGAAATTATGTTGTATTAAAATATAGTGCTGTGTTTCTGTGGACAGCAGACTGACGGCTTCAATTGTTTTCAAAGGAAGGCTGTTAGTCTTGTTTCAAGATTGGTGGCTAAAGGCTGGTTTGTTTGGTTTTTTTGTTTGTTTGTTTTGTTGTTGTTGTTTTTATCTTACTTTCCTAGTTAGTTATGACAGGATTGCCTAGATCCAAGAATGAATGTTAGGGGTTACTGTCTCATTTAGTAAGGACACTTTGCAGAAAAGCTTGTCGTATGCAGACAAATGTAAGACAATGGATTATGGAGGAGTAGGAAGAGCAGGAGCCCCTGAAGATGTAAGATATTTAGATGGCTGATAAACTTCTGCACTTGTGATAGTGAGCCTGTTCGACTTCTAACAAGAAAACCTGTTTGTACCCATTCTACCTAAAGAATATTGTCAGTTTAGTGAGGTTTATTGAGGGCCATTGTTCTTTGGCTGTATGGAGAAAGGCAGCAATACATCAGGATTATGTTGCCTTTCCAAGTATTTCTTGGGATGCTGTTTCTCCTAAAGAGGTAGCTGTACCCTCACCACCAGTCATAATGTTCCCAGTGCATTCAGAGACGTCAACAGTAAAGCAAGTCCTTTTTTTTTTTTTTTTTTTTTTTTTTTTTTTTTTTTTTTTTTTTTTTTTTTTTTTTGTAACACGAGAAGGGAAATTGGGGTTGCAAACTTGTGAGAAAGTGAAGATAGCAAGCTTATAAAAACATCTAGGCATGGATCGAGAGAAGCTGTGATAGAAGCCATATTTCACGTTCTTTACAGAGTAACCATCTAGCCCATTTTACTGAGAGGGGATATTAGAAGGAAAAAAACTATAATTTTACTTTGAGCCCCAAGAAATCATATCATGTGAGAAATTAGAGCATTTTTGGAAATGATGATGCTTTGTGTGGAGAGAGCCATATTCACCTGAGAAGCTTGGTGTGTGGGCTCCATGCTGGCAGAGCTGCGGCTGCCACAACCCATTTCGCTCTCTGGTTGCTCTCAGGCCCCAGGCTGTAAAGGTACGTTTGTATTGATGATGGGAGACAGGCCGGAATTGCAATAGCCAAAGCTGTTGTATGAAGGTGTGAAAGGCAGTGTATATAGAGGTGGGGTGTCTATTGTCCTGATCATGAACTAATGCTGTATTTATGTAAAATCTATAGTAACAACAATAAGCATTTCTCCAAGCCCATCTGAATAAAATAGAAATTGCCACTAATTACCCATTTCTGATTGAGTCTAAAGCAGGCCTCAAAGATTCATATTTTACTGATTTGGAGATTATAATTCCTGACTTCTGTGTGATTTGTGGACTAATCTACAAAGAAAAAAAATGGGGTAGATCTAAAAAGCACACCTCTTCATATCTCTTTGATGCGTATGGATTTATGGGCTTCACAAAAGCATTGCAAATCATGGGAACTGTGGACCAGGTGATCAGATTGACCAAAGACAGGAGCAGGCATTGTTCACAAAGAAGACAAGATAACTCAAAATCTATTTCAATGCTTAGTGTCCTTGGTAATAAATTAGCATAGAGATTCTGAGCTTTGGTTTGAAATTCAGCCAGTCCGAGCTCAATTTTTATCTCTGCCGTGGACAGAATTCTGTGTCTCTCCTTTCTCATCTCTAGAAAAGCAAGAATAACAGAACCTGCACTGGCAGGGATGGAGGAAGGGGACAGAGATGTGAGTTCAGTACTGTACTGCCAGGGCTCCACAAATGTCTGACTCTGTCCTCTTTAGAGAAGGGTGAAGAGAAAGGGTTTGTGAGGGCACTGTCATTCAAGTAACTGCGACTTGTTTCTAGTCACATCTATGAGCCATTCATTCTTGGGAAGTGAGTCTACAAATACTAACCTTCCAAGGTCCCAGGGTATAGATAGCTTAATGGAAGAGGGGCTGCCTAGCCTGCGCAAGACCCATGCTTAGCACCCAAAATGAAAGGCTCTTCTTACCTTGCTTATTAGGGAACCACATCATTCTAGAAAGGGACCGTCAAGACTGATGCATGCAAAGTTGGTGCTGGTGGTGGTGTGTTGGTGGTCACAGTAGGGGTTCAGCCTTACTAGATAAGGACCAGTAGATACGTCCTGGTGCTAAGAAGGCCAGAGAGATTAGAGCAGCTTGCACATTCAAAAACCTAAAGACATGAAGGAGATGTTAAGAGGCAGCTAGCCAGGTGTGGTGGTGCATGTCTTTAATCCCAGGAGCAGGTGGTTCTGTGAGATCGAGGCCAGCCTGACCTTCATTGTGAGTTCAAGGTCGTATTGCTTCTACTGGGAAAGCCTTCATACCCAGCCAACCACAGCTCGACAAACGTAAACTAAATGCAGCTTCTTGTGATCTTGGCACTGGTGTATTGTCCGTGCCTGGCCCTTCTCCAGCATACAGGACCATGGCTAGCTGTGCTCTAGATGAGAATCCTAGAAAGCTAATAGAAGGATCATAGAAGACTATGCCAGAAAGATCACTAAGGCAGATTCCTTCATCATGGTTGATGGGACTAGTGCCGATACACACCCAAACCAGTCTCCTAGCTTCCCCTTTAACGAAGAAAAGATCAGCAAACAGCTACTGACTCTCATGCTCACAGGCTATATGCAGAGTAAAGGGGCTCCTAGCTATAGGAGCAGAGCCTTCCTCACTCACTGCCTGTGCTGCCTGAACATAGCTTGTGTCACTAGTTATGGGTCTTCTCATTTATGTGGCTTGTGCTGAATTTAATTTTTTTTTTCTTTTCTAATTCATGGATGGGAACCAATAAAATAATCCATGTGACTTTTTTAAAACATCTTTGGAAAACTAAGTTAAAATTTTTCTTAGGAAAATTGCTTTGAATGTTAAATTAATTTGAGGAAAAAACATTTTAATAAGATTTTAATTTTAAAAAAATGGTCGGTTTTTTGTTTTGTTTTAGGAACACCTGCATTTGAAATTCAGTTATGGACAAGTATGCGTTTATAACTTTGACTCTTCCTAATAACAATAGTTGGTTCCCTAGCCTTCAAATCTTTTATCCCTGTTACAACAAAACAGAAAACCTGTAATTTTCTTCATTTTGGTCTTGTGTATCTTACGTAGTTATTTCTTCCTAATGATACTTATTTTCAAAAAAAAGTTGAGGTGTAAACTCTTTTTGGTTATACCCATTCTTTCTCTCTCCTCAGAAGATATGTAATATTTTTGAACATCAGGTTCTTTTTGTTTAGAAATGCGATAGTTGGCCTTTTTTTTTTTTTTCTTCTACTATTCAGTGAAATAAAGTGGATTGTCAAGTATTCTTGCTCAGTATGGTCACTTCCTGTATGAGAATCCACACGGCACCAAACTTATTCATCTCAGGTCATGAGTGCACACAGTAGGCTCTTTGTCGAATACCCATGTGGTTTTGCTGTCTATGGTTCTGGCTCCTCTGCTGATAGGTACCAACGCAGCCCTAAATTGTGTTTAGCTACTCCGTTGTCTGTTGTAGCTTCCAGACTGTGTTGAGTTTAGCAAGAACATACACAAGTCATTTCCTCTTTATTCGTCACCATCACCTCCATGTTGTTGTTCATAACTTCTTGTTTTGCCATCAGTTCCAGGGGGTGGGTTATGGCTGTGATTATGTGTCAGAACTGCCTTGTAGCTCAGGCTGGCCTAAAGCTTGCTTCCCAGGAAAGTCTTCAGATTTTTATCTCTCACTCTCTTCCTGTACTCAGAAATAATAGCATCTTGCTTTAGTAAGAAAAAAGGTCCAAAAAAGGTCCCCAGCTATTCCATCTCTGCACTCCTTGGTGACTCTAAATACCCACTGTCCTCTGCATACTCTCTTAGTGACAGTCCTTTCCTCACATCCCTCCTCTCTGCCTCAGCAGCCACTCTGCTTCCACACTAGGTCACCAGGTTTGTGTCTCGTTGACTAGTCCACCAGCTAGCTCCTTTCTAGGAGCCACATTCCTGTCTTACTTCTCTGCCCCAATTCCCAGGGCAATACTGTAGTTAGTGTTTTCATTCACCATTCTTGCCTCTAGTTCTCCTTCCAACCTCATACAAAACCCTAAGATGAGCTCCAGTGGAGTGTGCCCTCAACTGAGCCTTGGTTCTTATCTGCCAACTCACATTCTTCACCTTCTGGGTGAATGGTTCTCTTTATTATTCTCTGTCCTCTAAAATAGCTGCACAAACTTCACTCCTTCCACCTTTCTTCCCATTCTGCATTCTAACCTTGTTGGTTTTCCTTGCCCCCGAGGCCTCTCATCCCTTCCATTCTCCTTACAGACATAATTGTCCTAATTCTACCTTTTTTCTCTTACTCAATCTGCTAAAACCTTAATTGTTACCCTTGGCTTGGGCCCCCTTTTTTTTTCTAAATTATCACCAAACACAGCCCTTTGTTATCTAAGCCTCTTTTCAAGTTTTGGATGCTCCCCTGCAGGTCTGAGTTGTCTGTTTACAGGCCCTCTCTCCATTCAGATCTAACTGCATCACATTCACTGTACAGTCCCTCTTCAGGATGGTGGCCAGGGTCCAGTCCTTCTTCCCAGACCTTTTTCCCCCCCATGATTTGGCTCAGCGGTTTCATTTTTCCCCATTCTCTTTCATACCCTTCTGTTCTATCTAAATTGGTGGTTCTCGACCCATGGGTTGAGACCCTTTGGGGAGTTGCATATCAGATATTCTAAATAGCTGGTACTTATAGTATGATTCATGACAGTAGCAAAATTAAAGTGATGAAGTAGCAAAGGCAAGAAGATCACTTAAGATTGAAGCCAGCATAGTCTACAAAGCAAGTTCAAGACCAACCAGGACTACATAGCAAGACCTAATCTATCTCCACCTCACTTAACAAAGAAACACACAACGGTAGGACTATTTTTAGAAGCTCCGTCTCCAAATACATGCACTCACTGAAGCATAGGTGCTTAGGTATCTCAACTTGGTCATAGACATCTGTGACTTTTGATAAACTAGTTTAACTTGTACCTTTCTGTGTTTAACTTTTCTGTGTTTACCCTGATGTAAAGATACACAGTACGTGCAAAACAGGGTCCAAGTCATCCATGTGAGATATTTAATTGGATGTCCATTATTATTTCTGCTCTTATTTCAAGTCCTCCAAGAACAGGGATGTTTTCTTGCTTCTGCAAAATTTCCAGGGTGAACTTTGCCCCTTTTGGGGGTTGGAGCAAGGAAGTTTGCTCCAAGGAAGTGACCTCAAATCTTCTATATAACATAGGAACTCTCCTTTTTCTTGCCTGCCTCCATCTCCCATGTGCTGAGGTTACAGATAGTGTGTTCTCACACCCAGCTCTTAGGCACAACTTTGGGCATGCATGTTTATAAAACATGTAGAGAATAATTATGCGAATAGATATTCAGGAGCAGAAAGAAGTGTATCAGTTTTCTGTTGTAGTAATAAAACACCATCACCAAATACTTCGTGAAAAAGTTTTTGTGAGCTTATGGTTCCAGAGGGCTACGTGTCAATCCATCACAGCAGGGGACTATCCCTGCTGGCCATAGATAGGCAGCAGGAATAGGAAGCTGAGAAATGTGAGTCTTTCATAGCAAGCACGGAGCTGACAAACCAGAAGTGGAATAACTCTCACAGCCCACCTCCAGTGATGCACTTCCTCCCACAAGTCTACAGCTCCCCACATCTTTCCAGACAGTGCCACCAACTGGGGATGGAGGTTTCAGATGCCAGAGTCTAAGTGGCACTTTTCCCATTCAAACCACCACAGCAAATCTGTGTTTTGTTTTTTTTTCCTGTTGGAGTCAGTAACAGACGCTACAGCAAGAAAACCAGAAAGGAGTCCCTGGCTCCTTCCTGCCAGAGATGCCAGAAAGTCATAAGAAAATAATTTTTGGCAAATACCACATGTACACAAAAGCCAGCATCTTTGCCCATCCTGAGCTCTCAGGTGATGAGGGACACAACGCCTTTGTGTACAATAGGTGTTCCTGTTCATTGTTGGCCCGTATGAGGTCTCTTTGATCTCTACAGAGGAGGAACATGGCTAAGGTACTGTGAATGGACAATAGAACAGGAGTTGGAAGAACAGCAGGCAGCCAGTGTGCTGTGCGGTGATCAAGCCCTAGAGAGGCCCAGACACTGTGTGCCAAATGATAAGCATCTTCACTCGGTGCCTTCAAGTCTCGTTTCCTCCCTGCCAGACTCCGAAGCACCCGTCTCATCTTTGACACCTTTCGAGTGTGCCACACTGGGTCTGTGGATTTTTTTATTTCTTAGTCTGCGGGAGGCTAGATATACATTCTTCCATTTCTGCTACCATTGTAGCTTCTTTCTGGTGCATCTAGTCCCTCCCTGCAGCTCTATGAAGTGTATTTTTTTTCCTCTGGTGCATCTCAAGTATCCCAAACTTGCAACCTAGCTCCGCTGTTCCTAAGAGTTGCTATCTGTCTGTTGTCTTGGAGTTAAGAGTTTGAGAGTTAAGTTCCTATTTTATTGGATACATTGTTAACTTTTACAGGTGTTTGTAAAGAAATAAAATAATGAGACAATTCTGTGTCTAAAAATTATACCTTTGATAACGGCAATGCTTGGTTGTGAGATCAAAAGGAAAACATAAAAGCTATTCTCTGAAATAATATGGGGGACTGGAATTAGAAATCATAGCTTTTATAGAAGATGAGAAAACCTTCAGAATTGACAGGCAGCCTCCAGATTGCATATTAAAGAGCTTTTTCAGTCCTCCATGTGCGTAACCAGTGAGGAGAAGTTTTAAAAAGCACAGACACAGAAATTCTTAATTAGTTATCTGGTGTGGAGTCCAGATGTCACTGCCCCTTACAAGCTCAGCAGGTGATTGTGACCTGGCTGGGACCCAGAACGAGCGCCTGTACCAAAAGGAATGTACCCCTATCTGTGTAGCGCCACCGCTCAGCCTTGCCCACCAGCCAGCCGGACAGGAAGTGCATAGTCAGCATTTCTTTGCTTTTTGTAATAAGTGAGTCGATCTGACAGATAAGTGAGCTGAGGGTCCATCTTCATATGGGGCACTCGGCTGCCTACTCACCTGCTGTGGGATGTGAGAACCCTGGGCTCTTCTAAGAATTACCCCTGTTTGGAGAAATCATCCATTAAGGTTGCAGGCCACAGTGCCTCTTGGTAGCCTTGCCTCCCACCCCTTACCTTGTATGCTTAGAAAGTTCTCTCTACTCTTAAAAAGCAATGAAAGTCAGAAAGAGAAACCAGCCCTTAAGCTAATTCCGTCCTACTCAGTTTTGTCCCATGGAAGAGTTTTTATTGCTCCAGCTAGAACCTCTCCCCTTTTATAGCCCATTTTTGTATTTGATAATGATCTCCACTTTAATATGAAGAGTTCTCTGGTCCAGAAGAGACTAAAAGACTCTTCCCTGTGTGCTTACTATGGTAACTAAGTTCATTTCTTGTTCATCAGCTGACCACATGCTGTGGAGGAAAAGCCTGCAGGCCCACAGGATGCTCTAGGGTGGTGGGAACAGGGGCTTCCCCTGCCAACACCAGGTTCCTGCCAAGGCAGCTCTTCTGAGCAGAGGACAAGTTATTATTGTATGGACCAGGTGGACACAGAAGCCCCCAGACATGCAGTCTCAGGATCTGTTTCCTATGTGGTGCAGCCCTTCCCGGGACCTCCCAAGTTGTTCGGATGGCTTCCTAGACAAGGGGATGATGGGCAAGACACATCCTGGGAGTGAACAGGAGAGGTAGCCTGCATTCAAGAAATGCGTGAACACCACTGCTCTGTAAACACAGAGACAGGGAAAGTTTGTTTTGCTTTGTTTTTTTTGTTTTGTTTTGTTTTGATTAAAAATAAAAGAGCAAATGTGTCCTGATGAAGATACTGCATTGTTGAAAAGAGAAAAAACAATAAATAAGCATTTCTTCCACTTTTTGTTACTTTTTGTTAGCATCTTTGTCCTAGTAACACAGCATCTATACAGAAATTTAAAATGTACTAAGAAAAACTTCAACTCTGTCATTTTATCACCTCTGAAGTATCCCTTTGGTGTGGGTCTTTGTGTGTGGTAACACTTTCCACTTAGCACGTACAGTGAACATGTAACACAGTACTTGGTGCCTAGTAGTCAGTGCACGGGTGCACTCAAATTCACTTCTTGTGTTCTCACCATTGGATGATTATGTTGTTTCTGAGTCTTATTGCACGATATTATGAACAGTACTTCAGAGACCGCTCTCGGAGCTTAATGCAGTCCATTTAGTACATACAGACGGACCATTTGAGAGATGGATGCATTGAGTCCCAGGAGTAGAGAATCTTCCAGGAGGCTCTTCCATTTGACATCAGCACCAATTTACCTGATTGCATGATGGCCTCTCATAAGCTGTGTGAGCCTCACTCATATCTGTGGTCTGGAGTGAGTGACATCATTTCATAATACACATTCAGACTTGTGCCACATCGTGACTAATCTTAGTTGGATTATATAAAATTTGGTATATTTCTAATTAAGAAATAACAAGTTGGAGACCATTAAGAAAGAAAAAAAGTACAGGCTCACGATTAATATGGACTTAGCTTCAAAGTGAGGTTTCCTGTATTTCACTGACGATTTCGGGGTGTGGTACCCAGTCATTGCTGGAGCGAATGAGCACACAGTGTAGGAAGTTTAAGCAGGAATCAACTTAATTCATATCTTTACCATTCATTGTATCATTTAGTTTACATAAAAGAATGATTCTACACACAGGCAACGTATGAATAAAGTTTTACAAGTAAATAAATGGAATTTGAATCCTGCTGGGTTTTCTTAAGGTTTTCTTCCTCTGAGTTTACAAGATTTGGGG
>NC_034591.1:27722565-27756535 GCF_900095145.1 Mus pahari | reverse complement strand
TTTTGTTCTCCACAAAGCTAACATCTCTGTCCTGAAAGCTTCCAATCCATCACTGGGTTTTGATTCACATCAGTCTCTAGCTGCATTTCCATTCCCTTTTAAAATTTAGTTCCTTTTTTGTGTGTGTGTGTGTGTGTGTGTGTGTGTGTGTGTGTGTGTGTGTGTGTTGAGAAAGTCACAGAATAACTTGTCGGGAGTCAACTCTCTTTCCACCACGTGAGTCCCAGGAATTGAACTCAGGTCCTCGGGCTTGGTAACAAGCACCTTTACCCATTTAGCCATCTTACTGATCGACCATCTGTTTTAATTGGTAGATAGAACCGAGTTATCTGAGACCATCAATCCATGGTGATAGAATATCCCAAACTTGGTTCAGTGAAAATCTTCTTCTTGCCTTGATCCCTTCGCATGTTTCAGCTTTGATGCTAAGTTTTCCCTTTTCTCTTTAGGCTGGAGGCTCCCAGGTGATTTTCACAAATCCTTTAGAAATTGTGAAGATCCGCTTGCAAGTGGCCGGAGAGATCACCACTGGTCCCCGAGTCAGCGCTCTGTCTGTGGTGCGAGACCTGGGGTTCTTCGGCATCTACAAGGTAACTTTTCTTTTACTGGTTGGCGTAAGGATTGTTATTTTAAGCAGAGAAGAGTCAGTTCTGCTAGAACCCATAGGGCACTATCATGTCAATTAAGACAGTTTCCCTTTCTACCGTCTGCCAGCAAATTACCCTCAGAGACAACGAGGCAGAAGGACTGTATGGGAGTGGCTTCTGATAGAGTCTCTTCAGTGGCACTGACCTCAACAATTGCCTGCAGCTTTTTTTTTTTTTCTTGGACTTGTTGATATAAGAACTTGGTTCTCTTTGTTAGTGTGTGTGTGTGTTACATGGGGTTGTGGGTACACACATGTTTGGATGTGAGAACACATGCTGGGATAGCCAGAGGTCAACATTGAGTGTCTTCTACTACTTTCTATTGTTTTATGATATGTGTTCCTCACTGCATCTGGAACCCACTGACTGGCTAGACTGACTTGCAATGAGTCCCAGTGGCTCCTGCTTCCACCTTCCCAACACTGAGGTTACAGGCATGTGACCACAGCTAGCTTTTTACTGTGTGCCCTGGAGATCCATACTGCCATCTTTAACCTTGCAAGACAAGCAAAAGATAAGCC
Organism: Mus pahari; assembly: GCF_900095145.1. Lineage (NCBI taxonomy): Eukaryota > Metazoa > Chordata > Mammalia > Rodentia > Muridae > Mus > Mus pahari. Next base: position 27,755,367 of record NC_034591.1, on the reverse strand, counting down.
GTCTCCCCAACCCCAAACCGAATTCTTAGATCAAGAACTTTCTGATGTTACATATATTCTGTCACCAGGTAGCTTTCCTGGTAAATAATTGGTAATAATTGGTGCCTCTTCTTAATTATTATAAGTCTTGCTCATTTTTTGTTTATAAAATGGTTTTCCAGGATGACAGTGTCAAGTTTTAGTGGAAATTTGAAAAGTTTCCCCTACTTTTCTACCACAGAATTGCATTGGAATAGCCCTTAATACCTGTGCTTGGGAGGGCGAGACAGATAGAGAGTTCAAAGCCAGCCTGATTTACAGAGAGAGTTCAAAGCCAGCCAGAGATGCACAGAGAGACCTTGTCTCAAAATGTAAAATAAAATAAAGTTATCTGCATCTATGCCCAGCACTAAATTTTATTGAACGAAAGGTACCCCACTCTTTTCCAATAAGATTTTAATAGAATCTGTTGCCAACTCAACAGGGAGGAAATTCGAAGTCTGCCTATAGCAGCTTAATTTATAGATGCAGAAAAATAGATAATTAATAGAGCACACACACAAATCGATGTTTTATTCAAAATATTTGCGTGGATTTTAAATGTTTAAGCAGTACCCCAGCATTCTTTACTGTGTTTTGACACAGTGTAGGTTGACTTCTAGAATGCACTGTCTTTTTCACCTAAGCCATGCACGTGAAGTGCTTTTGATGTCCGGGGCCCTAGGAATTTACCCTATAGCCACTTAACACTGAGACACTGAAGTCTTCCCTTCCCTGCCATCCCATTCTGAGCCATTCTGAGCATTTAGGGCCTTCAGCCAGTGTGGTGTTTAACTTCCCATTCCCAGAGTACTTTGTTTCTGGGTTCTGCAGGTGACCTCAGTGAATATTCAGAATTGCTTCCAGTGGAGCTTCCTTTAGACCACTCCACCCACCCCAGATGGCTCTCTGCATCTCTCCAGACCCCGTGATCTGAGTCTCTAGGATTAGATAGAATGTGCCCTTCTCTACTGGGCATTGTCTAAGAAGGGAGCTAGGTGCATGAGCTAGTTTGGAATAAATTCATGGTTATGGAGTGGGTTTGTTTTTAATTCTGCATATTTGTGTGTGTGTGTGTGTGTGTGTGTGTGTGCATGGGCATGCATATCAAGGTCAGAGGACACATATGAAGAGTCATTTCTCTCTTTCCACCTTTACATTGGTTCATGGGATCACACTCAGGTGCCAGGCTTGTAGCGGCAGGCTTTACCCACAAAGCCATCCCCAAGGCCCTTGATATGTTGGCTCTTTTGTTTTTAAATAGTACCAAAGATGCTCATCCTTTCATTGAGCGGCGAACACGGTGTCTAGAGCTATTTTGTTTGCACATGTATTACCAGCTATAAGAAGTTAACAGTATTGTCGAGAGCAAACACCCTCTGTTCTAACATTGTAGGCCCTTGCCATCTGTGACATGATGTAGTAGTAGCTTGTCACTTTGACAGGATGCCAGGCAGCCTTTCAACAAGCTGTCTAGTAAAAAGCACTTGGTTCGATAGCAGGGACTGTTATCAAAATATCTCCTTAGATGAAATGGTAGAAACTTGTTTGCTGATGCAAGAGCAGACTGTGTGACTCTTGCAGGTGACACCAGGCTGGGGCTTGATGCTTTCCGTCTTCATATTATCTCTCAATCTTAATCCCCTGTAACCCTCCTTGGAAGTCACAGGCACCCTGATTTTGGAGTTGGGTGAGCAGCGGCTGCCAGCCAGGTATTTGAGCTGAGACCGAGAGGCTCAGCCGTTGCTTGTTTGCACTTTTGTGCTAAAGTTGCTTTTCTGAAATGAGCAAGCTCGCTCGCGTTTGAGCAAGAGCGCTCTGCCATACATTAGTTAATTACTAGTCTAGTGGTTTAATCTAGTTCAGAAGCATTCCACAAGGCTTGGCGCAGCCTTGCAAAATGCTGTTTTGGTGAATTGGTAATTACCACATGAAGTTACTAGTGACTTTGAGCCGAAAGGTTGATTTCGTTGTGTGAAAGCACCCTGACCATAACCTTCCTTCAGGCATCCCCATCAGCCAAAGCCCTAGAGACTCAAAGGTTGCCCAGCCGTTGGGACCTCTCTGGTGATGTCTGCTTGTGGCTTCACCCCAGACAGCTTCAATTTTGTTATTCCAGTTTTGTTTTGTGAACTGGACTCCAGGCCTTTCTACCCCACTGTTCCTTGGCCAGACATCTCTTTAAGAAGCGCTAGCCAGTGAGCTTCACGACTGAAGTTGTCTTGTGGTCCCAGGGGATGTTGTTTGGTGCGGTAGAGCTTTCTACTCCCAAAGTGTTTCTAGGTAGCTTTAGCACATTAGAGAAGATGCAAATGGCAGGAGCAACCCTTAGTTGTCCCTTCAGGTAAGCCTTTAAGAGGAGGACCCCAGTCCTAACTTTTATTGGGGCAGATGTTCTTCCTTCTCCTTCCCAGGCCCCCCCTTTGTTTGCTCTGTTAACATTACAATACTGGAGGCCCCAGGGGTGTGCGATTGATTTGGTCTGTGTGTTTAGGATGGCTGAGCTTAACCTTAACTGAATTGATTTGACCAAGCTTTCTGGTTTTTGTTTTGTTTTGTTTTGTTTTCATCAGGAATTGACTTGCAAAGTACCTTAGCCTTCTGTGACCTCCCAGTATATGGCAGTTAGAATATGTGCCTAAAAAAAAAAAAAAAATCTGCAACTGAGAAAATCAAAATGTACAGTAAACACATTACACTGCTGCTGAACTTAGAAATAACTTAGTGAAGATGTAGCGGACTATGCAAACAAAAACTGGTAGCACTTGAGATCTAGTTAAAGCAGACTGGAAGGAGATGATGGAGTCAAGGCCTCGTATGTGGATGTGGATAGAGCTCTCTTACCCTGGTTTATGGCCTGCGTTCTTGTAGCATAAACTAAATCGTCTGCTATAGAAAGAGGACTGTGTGAATTTACCTTTGTGTTGGCGCTGTCAGTTTATAAAAATTATCCTATTATTATTATTATTATTATTATTATTATTCCTATTATTAAATGGAAGCCCGGCGACTGGAGGTCAGAAGATAGTTTCACTAGAAAGCAGCAGCGGTCCAGTTGGCCTCTGCAGACAAAACTTGGCCACCGAGGAGTAAGGATGGGCACCACCCTGCTTTAACAGAAAGGGTTTCGCTGTAATCCCAGGTGTCAGCGGCCAGGGAGAGGCCACCTAAGAACATGGGCTCCTCTTAGTGTGTTCTAATCACAGTGTTCGCTTTATTACACTGCATTGGGCACTGTTCAGATAAGTTTGTTTTTAAATCTGTGTACCTCACTTAACATGCGCAACCATTTTTGTGTCACTAGATTGCTGGAGCTATTGTCGGTGTGCTCTGAAGGCGGGTGTAGCATCAGCTTATTTGTTTCCAAAGCTCAAATCATCCAGGGTACGAGAGTAAAACTCTAATTCTCTATAACCCAAACTGTACTAGAGTGTGAGTGCCTTATAAATCCAGCCTTTCTAAACACAGTGCGTCCGAGGTCTCTTCTGCCATGTTCATAGCCACATGGTTTTAAGGTGTGTGTGTGTGTGTGTGTGTGTGTGTGTGTGTGTGTTACTAAGGAAAGTTCTTAAACTAGATTCTTATCAGCAGCAGCAATTGTTTCTTTCTAATTTTGTAGATGTTGGAAGTAGGTTATAACAAATTCAAGAGATTAGTGAAAGAGAAGCAGCTTTCAATACACTAATACACGGCAGAATGGGACACAGCACAGAGAATGGCTGGCACACTGATTTGGTGTTTTGAAAGTCTTCCAAACTTGAGAAGTCCCTGTCTTCTTCTCCTACAGTCTGGGACTAACGAATAATCTGGGCCTTGAAACTGTCCCTTGGCTGGGTGGTGGTGGCGCACACCTTTAATCCCAGCACTCGGGAGGCAGAGGCAGGCAGATTTCTGAGTTCGAGGCCAGCCTGGTCTACAAAGTGAGTTCCAGGACAGCCAGGACTATTCAAGAGAAACCCTGTCGAAAAAACAACAACAACAAAAAGAAACTGCCCCTTTTTCTAATCACAGGCTCACTCATATAGCATATCTCCTATGACTTTCCAACTCTCGGAGTTCCCAAAGAAGCTGATGCCAGCTGCCAGCCAGAGGAGAGAGAGGCCTGGAAGCCCCCACTTATATCTAACTAGTGAACTATAAGCATCATCCTGGAAATGGACTGTAACATAAAGAGATATGGGAAGTTGGATGGTGGATTCCTGTGTGTGCTTGGCACACCTTTGGGAGTGTATGTAAAACACAGATTCTTAGAAATGAAGTTGTAGATCACTTTGGGTAAACACTTCAGTATTAGTGGACTTAATCGATTGCACCTGTTTATCAACTTCATTCTATTACTATTACAAGCACCTATGAGAATAGTTACCCATGTGTCTGTTTAGCTTTCAGAGTAGCTCTTTTTATGCATCTCTGTCCCACGTGAAGAAAGCAGTTGTGCAGGTATTGGTTGGTTTTTTGAGAGCACCTCAGTTGAGAAGGGAGCACGTTGTCCCTTTGCATCCACCTTAGTGGCCGTTCCCACGTTCCCATCTCTGCTTTTATCTTTTAACTGGACCTCTGTAGGAGCCTCCTGAGGGCTTTCTGTGACTCTTGGTGTTTCCAAAACCCAGCCACTGGAATAATGTAAATAAAATTAATCCACTCTCTGAGCACACATGTGTTATTGTTTATGGAAGCTTTATTTATAATTGCCCAAAGCTAGAAGCAATGAAGATGTCCCTTGGTAAATGAGTGGATGAGCATACTGTGGTATATTGGACAATGGAAAAAATGCTAAAAAGCAATGAGCTGGGGGCTAGAGAGAGGTTTCAGCAGTCCATAGCACTGGCTGTTCTTCCAGAATACCCAGTTTCAATTCCCAGCACCTAGATGGTGACTCACAACTATCTATACCTCCAGTTCCAGGGAATAGAACACCCTTTTCTTGTCTCTACTGGTTCCGGGCACACACATGATGCACCAGTGTACATGGCAGGCAAAACATTAATAGGCATAAAATAAAATTAAAATTGAATTAAAAAGGAAAATGAACTATAAAGCCATGAGGAGGGACAGAGGAAAGGTAAACTCGTGCCATTATGTTGAAGACACAAGTCTGAACAGACTACAGGACATCCTGGAAGAAGAAAGTGCAGAGGCAGACTGAGGAAGGCAGAGGCAGCCTGGGGAAGGCAGAGGCAGCCTGGAGAAGGCAGAGGCAGCCTGGGGAATGCTCTTACTCTGAGATCTGACTCTGGGCCTGGCTCTGTTGTGGCCACTTAGAAGGTGGCAGCGAGGAGCTGAGGTGCTGCTACACACAGTTTGGAAGGTAGGAAGAGTCAAGTCTGCCTTCCAGAAACCAACACGTGAGATCGTTGAAGGCTTAGCCCTGCATGTCTTACCTCAGCTGGCTCATTCTCAGGAAGGTGACCATTGTAGTGCGGTCACATCTCAATTACCATCTGCTAGGAGCTCGTATGACCATCTGACACCTTCTCCATGCCTGTGCCTCTTTGTTCCTCAGTGTCTGTGATAAGGGACTTATCTTGTTCACTGCTGCTCTGTAGCCTTTTCTGGCACCTGAGTAGACACCAGATAAAGGATTGTTAGGCAAATAAGTGGTAACCGGAAGCCAAATCTTTTTCCGATTACAGCGAGGGTATCCGCGTACAGGAAACAAGTGACCTGCTGCATAATGACCAAAGAACAAGCACAATACTGCAAAGTTGGGATGGAAAATGGAGAGATCGCTTTCTCCCAGCACGCTCTGTCTCAGTGCTGGGAAGGAACCAGGCCGGGGTAGTGACGGAAGCATGTTACTATCTCCTGCTTGTAGTCATGCAGCTCCCAGATCTCTGGATTGCAGTCTATATGCAGTCAAGAACAGCTTAAGGGGAGTGCAGAGCTAAGAGGGAGGCGGATCCCACTCACAGCAAAAAGGCCAGGGGCTTCCTGAAGGAGGCGGTGTGGAAAGGCATCACATAGTTAGCTGAGTGGGAGGCTTGTTATAATAGCCCAGTAAGGTCTGAGGACAGGAACCATGGTTTCAGCTTGTAGATTACCATGATTTATAGTAAGGCATGGAAGAAGAGAAGACCGCAGCTGTGGCATGGAGCAGTTGCCATTAGGATTGAAGTTAAGGAAGTGTCAGTCCTGCAAAGTCCTGAGAAGCACAAAAGGGAAAGAGTAAATGTGGCAGTGATGGCATTTTTGGAATTTCAGAATTGGAGAAGCTTCAAGAAACCTTTAAAAGCTCTTTTGTCTGTTCTTCTCCCTTTTATTGAGGAACAGAGGTCCAGAAATGTAAGGAAACTTAGCTAGGTGATGCAGACAAGCAGGGCAAAGATGAACTTTCCTAATCTGTCTCCAGTTTTCTTCCTCCTGTGAAGGTCCTAGAAGGCAGAGGGATGGCCACAGAAGATGCTGTGTGCACATCTGTGGGTACGAAGCCAGGGGAGTGTTGATATCTCTGCCTGCAGAAAGCTAACATGGCACAGAGAAAATCAGTGAGACAGGAGTTACAGGTGGGGGACAGAGCAGCTGAAGCTAAAAGGTGGAGACTGGAAAGGTCAGAGCAGCTTGGGGAGGAATGAGAGGAGGAATGTCCAACAAAGGGCGAGCTAAGGTCTCTGACGCTAATGATGCAGGCCAATGGCTAGCATTAAAAAGCCAGTGGAAATAGAATCGTGGAAACAAGGCTCTATGAGGAAATCCAAGCATAAAACAACTCATCCTAGGAGTTTTACTGTGAAAGAAAATAGCAACTAGGAAAAAACTAGAGTCAAGGATTAATGGTTTCTAGCTGAGGAGGGAGCAATGAGAGATTACTATTACAATGGTTTTTTATTGTGTTTGTGTTTGCAATGCTGGGGAACCAACCTTGGGGCCTCCTCCATGCTGGGGATGTGTCTTAGTACTTGGATCACCTCCCAGATTGTTGCTGCTGCTGTTGTTGTTATTGCTGTTTTTATTTGGGAGAAATTTCTATCTGTCGACAGAAGAAAAGGAGCCAGTGAAGGCAGTCTTTGACACAGCTGAGGCTGGCAAGGTCAGCTACGGTTAGGACGTTCAGGATTGAGAGAGAGAGAGAGAGAGAGAGAGAGAGAGAGAGAGAGAGAGAGCGAGAGAGAGAGAGAGAGATTCAGAGCTGGGGCAGCATGTGTGTAGTTACAAGTTCATTCAAGCTACTGTTTACGGAGAGCTTCTTCTTCTCCCAGNCTAAACACATATGTAATTCCAGCATTTAGCATTTAGGGGGCCTGGGCTAAATGAGACTTGTCTCACAGAGAGATCACCCACTCTCACAAGACACAGGGAGGGAGGGAAGGAGAGAGACAGAGACAGAGACATAGAGAGAGAGAGAGAGAGAGAGAGAGAGAGAGAGAGAGAGATTCAGAGCTGGGGCAGCATGTGTGTAGTTACAAGTTCATTCAAGCTACTGTTTACGGAGAGCTTCTTCTTCTCCCAGGCCCACACTTATAGCCGTGCCTGCTCTATATCAGTTAATCCTCACCACAGTCCATCAGACAGACACTCTTTCTTTTTAAGCTCCAAATTACAGCGGAGTAAAGGAAGACTTGATGGGTTTAGGTTATCTAAGTGATGAGTCTGGACTTCAAACTCAACCGCATCCCTCTTTGAAATTTGATGTATCTTACAACATTTATTGAGACAGGTAGGAAAGGACACATGCACGGTACCTTGAATTTTCATGGAAGTAGACATCTGTGTGCACATAAAGCACATTAGATAGAGCTTAGCACATAGAACAGATGATGCATTACTTACTAATCATAATTTTTAGCTGGAGGGTGTCAGTTCAAAGATTATGAATGAATTTCTACATGCTCTTTCAATTTTTGGCCTAGCCCTGGGTAACCTTTGAGGTTCTCTATTAAGTCCTTCTATCTGCCCCTTCCCAACCATCACCATCACTTGGACTAGACATACTACTTACTACTATGGGCCTTTAGTTCCTTATTTGTTGTTATTTTTGAAGGATTGGGGGGTGATTCCTATTTCGTAGGCTAGCTTCAAACTCTATATGTAGCCAGGGAGGATGACCTTGAACTTCTAACCCTGTGGCCCTCTCCTTAGCACCAGGATTACAGACAGGTAGGCTTCATCACACCCAGCCTGCTTAGAACACTGGGAGAGCAAGTGAAGCGAAGATGGGTTTTAGAAATGTGATTTTTATAGAACAGTACCTGGTGGAATTGAGTGTTTAAATAAGCTGTAGGAGAGGGTGGTGCTTAAAAAACACAAATGATTGTTTGGTCATTGTCTTAATTACTGTTCTATTGCTGAGAAGGGATACCATGACCAAGTTGGGGACTTGCTAGAGGTTTAGTCCATGATCATCATGGTAGGAAATAGACAAATATGGCACTGGAGGAGGGGGGGGCGAAACACACACACACATACACACACAAGACACACATTTAATGTATATGAGTTTGCTGTTGCTGACACACCAGAAGAAGGCGTTGGATCCCATTTCAGTGAACCACCATGTGGTTGCTGGGATTTGAACTCTGGTCCTCTGGAAGAGCAGTCAGTGTTTTTAACCACTGAGCTATCTTTCCAGCTCCTGATGTGATCATTTGTAACCTCAAGCCCAACCCCAGTGACACACCTACAACAAGGGCACACCTCATAATCCTTCTCAAACAGTCCCACTAACTAGGGACCAAGCATATGAGTCTGTGGGAGCCAATCTTATTATTCAAACCACAGCTATCCTTCTGTTCAGTCACCAAGTGTTACATGCAAGCACTCAATTAACTGAAGTTACAAAGATATATATGAAGGCAGTGGCCTTCAAAGGGACCGGTGTTGAGGCCCTGGAGGAATGTAAACATGGCATTGTGGTCCCATCAACTTCTTTAAAGTATTTTAATAGTCAACACCAAACATTCAGAAAAAGGGCTTATGACAATGAGACATTACCTTGTTCACGCCTAAGTGTCTGTGAATCTGTCTTTCCAGAGGCAAGCATTTTTAGCAAGTCTATTATTTTGTTTAGTTGCTTTCAATGTTTGGTCTGTTATCTTTACAAAAAGCCTCAAGTATCTATCTGTGAGACTATAATATACATAGAAAGAATGTAGACTGATGATAACCCTCTATTCATAGACTACTCCCAAAATATTTTTCCAGAAGTGACGGATATGTTTCTCTTTCTACCAAGCCAGACTTTTCATTCTCTGTTCTCTAATTGTGGCTGAGAAATGTAAACTAAGGGACAGCCTGCTAAAAAAATGTTAATTAATGCCGAGTTAAAAAGATAGATCTGTGGCAGCCAGAGGCCTGTGTGGAGATTGATCAGTTAAAGGAACTTGTATAAATGTCTTTAGTAGGATTGGGTTCTTCACTAAAAGCAGTTTGACTCTCAAGCTGAAAACTGTACTCTTTCATGATTTAGTTGTGAAGCCAGAGTTGTTTCACAGCTGGCACAGTTAACAGAATTTACCTTGGCTGTCTGATAGAACAAGGTACTGAGCATTGATAATGGCTATTGGTGTCACCTTTTTGGAGGACCCCATACTGGACATTATACTAGGCACTTTATGTTAATACTAAATTTACATGAAATGTCTCTCTATATAGTTTATAAATAGGGAAGTTGACATAGAGAAAGGCCTCTGATTGCAAGGCCTGTGTTCTGGCTCCTACACGGAGCAACCATGATTTAGAATCCAGTCCGTATTCCAATAATAGTTTCTTTGGAAGCCATCCACTTCTTGCCTATCTGAAGTGAGGTCTTCCCTTCCCATCCGCTTTACAATGGGTGAGCATTCGGCAGACTCTGTATTCCATGTTAACGCTTGCCATAATTAGGGCTTCTATTGCTTCAATGAAACACCATTACCAAAAAGCAAGTTTAGAAGAAAAGGGTTTATTTGGTACACTTCCATATTGCTGTTCATTATTGAAGGAACTCAGAGTAGAAATTCAAACAGTGCAGGAACCTGGAGGCAGAGCTGATGCAGAGGCCATGGAGGGCTGCTGCTTACTGGCTCGATTCTCAAGACTTGCTCAGCCTGCTTTCTTATAGAACCCAGGACCACCAGCCCAGGAATGGCACCACCCACCATGGACTGGGTCCTTCCTCCTTGATTACTAATTGAGAAAATGCCTTACAGCTGGATCTAATGGGGGCATGTCCTCAACTGAGGCTCCTTCCTCTCTGGTGACTCTAGCTTGTGTCTGTCGGACACACAAAACCAGCCAGTACGAAACTGGAAGGGAATTCGGGCATAGCTGGGGTCATCCATAACTGCTGGTTTATTGAGAAATAACCTTGACTGAGTGTAATGAAGGGGTTAGAAGAAATGAGAAGCTAATCATGAGGGGTACTGCATGTGTGCGCCTCGGTGCTTTGAAGGAAGCTTGGAAAGACATAGTCTAAAGTTGGGGTTAAGGATTCCTCCAGGAAGGGCTCTCTATAGGGTTTCCGGCCATTGCCAGAGCGTCCACATGTTAACAACTAAAAATGTGGAGGGACATACTTTGGAAAGGCCTTTTCCTGAGTTTTAGTAAGGAAAGGAAAACAAAGGTTGGCGAATTTAGCAGGCATTTGTCCAACAGATACCTTAGTAATGCCTGAAGTACTGAGAACTAAAAGCAATGGGTGGACTTAGGATTAGTGGTCACAGAACTTGGGAGGGTATTTTGCTCTCAGAGGTCACCCGTCTGTGCAGACCCAGACCTGTTGGCACGTGCATCCTTTCTACCCAAGCACCACTTCTCTGACCTGGTCCCTGGTGCTAAACAATCTTCCTCCACAAAACTCCAACCACCAAAAACTATACCGTTGATGGATGACAAACTAACCATGCACCTTCCCACACCAGTTACAAGGCGCATGCATGGCCTTGCTTATCGGGAGAAGGAAAGTGGAGAGGAATCCCTTTTCTAACAGTACGGAGGTTAAGCTGGTCTGACTTGAGTTTACAGGCTGAATTTGTACTTCCCCGTTGGGGGTGGGGGATGCCAGGCTGGGAGTGTCCCTATGGGACTGACACAATGTAACACTAGTCTTCTGAGAAAGAGCCCACTTTCAACCTTAACCTCCAAGGATTTTTCAGATACTGTTCCACGGTGAATAAAAGAGCAAAGATCTTGAGTCACACAAGGCAGAAAGGGAGGACAGGAACGGGAAGTATTCTAAATGAAAATGTGAAGATCTTAAAACTGTAGGAAATAGAAACTGAAGATTTATTAAAAAAAAAAAAACTAATAAGTAAAATTATGATCATTAGAATTGTGCATTCAGTGGGTGGCCCTGACAAATTTGAACACAGCTAAGTAAAGAATTAGAGAACTGGAAGGTAGGACTTATTCAGAAAGCAGAGAACTCGAGACTGAGAATTTTGAGATGACTTACTAAGTATGAAAGAAAGTTGGAAGGAAAGGCAGTCCCGATGGCTGAAGATTTCCGGGACTAATGAAGTATAACAAATTGCAGGAGCAGAATGAATCAAAATATTCAATCTCGATGCAGCTCATTCAAAGTGCGGAGTCGTCTCAGGGATGCAGAGAGGCTCCGCCTCGGTGCCAGAGATGATGACAGATCCCAATTCAAAGGACAGTCCTTCACATGGTGTCCTCATGGACTTTTCAGACTAAAATTCCATACTTTGTAAAAGTATGTTTTAGAAACAAGGGTAACAAAAATCTTTTTAAAATAATAAGAAAGATTGACAAAACTCAAAAAGCATGTCAAGTTAGTCATTAAGAAAGAGAGATTAAGCCAGGCATTGTGGTACTTGCAGGAGGCAGGGGTACACAGGTCTTTGAGTTTGAGTCTAGCATGGTCTACATAGTTCCAGACTAAAACAGGACTACATGATGAGACCTAGTCAAAAAAACAAAACAAAACAAAACAAACAACAAAGAAATTCTATCACTATAGCTCTGTGTCAGCATCCTTTTCTAGAACACATGAGCCACGGACTCAAGCCCCAGTTCTATTTAGAAAGAGAGAAAAGGAGGAAATTTACAATATGTGTAAGGAAGAAGAAAAAAATGAGACTAGGTAATCATGCAGCGGGAATGAAATAGAAACACTGGGAACTGTTTGACAGCATTGTCTTCATATTTATATTAATATATAACATATAAATATATAATACTGATGATGTGAGACTAAAGTTCTACACTAAAATATCTGTCATAGGGCTTCCGTCCATCTGAGTGACAGCCCTATTGGTGACAGAGCAGCTTACAGTCACACAGGAACTGAATCAACTGTGGGGTTTTCACCAAGAGACTCCAGGCTGCCACGATTTTTTTTTTTTTATCATTCCAATGAAATTAAGAAGAATGGCACCAAAGTCTCCCCTGAGAGCCAGATGAGAAGCCCTTATATTTTGTATTCAAATCGAAGTCATTGGCTGTTCCCTGACATCTTCAGCTGCTGGCTGGTTAATTGGTTTTAACAGCAGTGCCATCTTCACAGCAGCTCTTGACACTGGGGAGAATTCCTAGCAAGATCCTGCTCAGGTCCCATGTTATTACCATTATGTGGTCATACACAGAAGTTGGGATGATGCTTTCAAACATACCAGAGTTTTCGTTTGCATCTCATCCCAGTTATTTACCTGTAAGCAGTTTGTATTTTACCTGAAGTACATTACATAACTCTCCACCCCCTTATTAATGACACTGGGTATTGAGTCTAGGGCAGAAACCCCCCCGCTACTGCCTGGCTGTGCATGGAAGGGTTAACTTTCTGAGGGGAAGCCAAGAGGAATGCTAAGGGATCAAGACATGACACGCTGCCCATTGTTTGCAGCTCCAGATCAAAATATACAATTATGCATGCCAAATAAATTCTAAAACCTGTAAGGTTGGGAGAGGGGGGTGGCTCTGACGACAGGTGCCAGGAGCATTAAATAACCTCCGCAGACAAGGTGCACCACTGTTGTCTTGAATGCTGTGGGGGTCCCCCAGTCTGGCATTTTCCCCTATGCTAGACAATGTGCATTCACTGCTGGAGTCTCTGTTAAGCCCCAGTCCCCCAGACCTGCTGGCTCCTGGTGCCCGACTGACACAGAGGTGCCTTTGTGAGTGTAATTACCTTTCCCTGTGTTAGAAATAGTCTGTTTAGGGCCCTGTTTGCAGATACTGCTAGAATAAGCAGGAATTAGCATGCAAAAAGACCTGCCCTGTCTCTGACGTCTTTATCAGCACCATTCCTTAGGACTGGCTTTCCTGACTAAAGTTAGGTTGATGGGGATGCTGGAATACAACTAGAGAAAGAGCTTTTAAAGGAGGTGTGTGTGTGTGTGTGTGTGTGTGTGTGTGTGTGTGTGTGTGTGTAGAAGACAGGTGGAGGGCAGTTTTGTGTGTTGTTTCATGAGAGTCTAATGCCTAACAAAACTGCTGGAGTAAACTTGAATGGATAGTTCCAGGACAGCCAGGGCTATACAGAGAAACCCTGTCTCGAAAAACCAAAAAAAAAAAAAAAAAATTGATTAAAGCTCCTTTGGGCTTTCAACTGTTTCCACATCAAAAACTGGAGGAAAAAAAAATGATTCTTTTGTTGTAAGGATACTATGGCCAGCATCCTCAAGCTACTAATGATCCCTGCCAGTTGTAAACTGTGAACCTGAAGTGAGCCTGTCTTTAAAGATGCTTGTCTTATCTGCAAGTAGCCACGGTGATAGAAGGCATTGGAATAGTCCAGAATTGGGAGTACCGTTCAGCTCAAAATCATTTGCATATTAGGTTGCCTGGAAATGCTTTTTATTGCTTCCATTTGTTCCTCAACGAGCCTCTCATTAAAAAATAATAATAATCATTTCCCTTCTTTGGAGATATAGGTTAATTTTGTGATTAGGTTAGAGGGCTGTATTTGTGTTTAGTAATTTTCCGTATGTGATTTTACTGTGTGCGCAGAAAATTCAAGGCCAATCAGAAGATAAAGGAAAATTCACCTGGATAACTAATGAAAAAAAAAAAAAAAAAAAAAGGGCCAGAGACTAGGCGTTTTCATCCGGAAGCAGAAAGAAGGGTTGAAATGGCACACTCCATGTGATTTATTAATTTTCAGTAGCCGAAGTTGTGATTTCCACATTGCTGACGCAGGCTGCAGAGCAGCACAGCTCGTCTCTCTGTTGCCGGGTCGCCTGTTGAGGATGACTTGATCACTTAGGAAAAACTTTATACTGGGCAGGTAGAACTCAAACCAGGCAGCTTCCTCTTTGGAGACTGGGCTGAGAAAGTAGGTGTTGGCCAAAGAATGAAGAATTTATCAGACCATCTGGTAGAGAAGAATTCTCTTCATCCTTGGGACCTCCTAAAAACCCTTTCAGCATCGTGCTTCCCTTTCCATTGTGTGGGAGCGACAGGTCAGGGATTGCCTAAGGCAGCCCTGCAAATTGGCACCTGCCTTTGTGACTAAGACCTAGAAGGAGGGAGTGGTCAGGGAAAGGAGGCCCGGGAAATTGAATAGGTTTTGAAGTTACCTCTGCACGAAGATTGGATTCTGATGCCTTGGCGAAGGTCACCTTCTGACTCCAGCCGAATGATTTGCTGAAAGGAGTCTCTTGAACAGGGACAGGTTTAGGGAACAATAGAGGTAGGTACCAGAGGAAAGGCGAAGAAACACAATCCTTCTGCCCACATTTGCCCCTCTCTTCTTTGTGACAGTGGGTAGGTCACAGGATGGTGACAGGCGTTACTCACACCTTCCTGCAGCCCCCTCCCTCCTCTGCCCCTGGTGTCTGAGAGTATAAAGTAGTTCCTGAGCACCTGCCGCCCCCACTAATGGAGTGGAGGCTCTTCCCGTGGAGTGTTCTCCCTAGCTGAGTAGGTAGAGAAGCACTGTTAGGCCCTTGCTAGCACAGCCATCCTGCCCAGGGAGGTTTTCTTCCTGACCTGTGTTCTATGTCTCTTATATATTCTCATATCAGTGGCAGCCCAAGACCTCTAACGAAGCCTAAAGTTTGTTCAGGATTGTATAAATTGTTTGACCACACTGCCTGTTTCTTGAAAGAATGTAGCCTACTCCTACTGAGTGCTCATAGTGTACAAATACTACTCCTACTGTGTGCCTTACTGTTACCAGTGCAGCTCTGCTTTTCTTACCGGGCCACTTGCCTTCCTTCCGTCTTTATTCATCCCTTCAATCTCCTTACTTCTTCTCACAAGGATGTATAATTGACTCATGCTTTCCAGAAAGGCGGGAGATAGTCTGATGTTGGGAAATAACGATGCTCCTTGGGGAACTCCCTGTTAAGCATGTGCCCTTGCTCTTCCTGTGTCCCAGGGATGTTTTTCATTCATGGTCCTCACCTTCTTCTGCTTGGCCTTACATCACGTTAAATCTATAGCACCTGAAACAGACCCATCTTGCCTTTTTTTTTTTTTTTTAGCCTTAGCATTCTGGTACAAAATGGCTGTTTTCCGCTACAGTTGGCGAGTCTCGAACGAGTAATGGATCTGTGTTTCAAAAACTGAAATTATGGTTTTGCTTTTGAGAATATTTTTCAAAGAAGCAATCTAGTGCCCTTCCAGAAAGCTAACTTATTCTAAAGTCTCTTTTGGATCTTTCGAAATGTGCTCCCTCGTACTGACATCACCAAAGCAAAAGACACTGGCATCGAGAACATGCCTGCCACCCCCTAGGTTTGGTTAAGGTGGTTTATAAATTAAATCAGGCAGTCATCCCTAATCTCCGATTTCTTCCAGTCTGAAGCAGGCGATACCAACACTGAAACGGACAGGTATGTAAGCATGAAAACTCTGAACGGCACGGAGAAGATGTAGACAGGGTGGAGCCATATGGAATCTGTGGCTGTCCATCTTCTCCCTAAAAGATGCTCAATAGAGATGGTGGTGTTTGGGGGTTAGATGATGAATGAAGCGATGGTATTTAAAAGGTCCGCATCCCCCTCAGAGTGGTCATCAGAGAAGGTGAGGAGCTACAGGGACTGGCCACTGTGGTGGCTCGGATGACTGGAGCATTGATGGCTGTAACTGACAGGGGTTAGGTTTGTCAGTGAGAGGCACCAGGAGGGGGAAAGCTTTGAAAGGGGTGAGAACACGGGGACCTATCTGCAGGGTATCCCAAACCTAGGGCAGAGTGCTGACGGAGCAGGTAAATACAGTCACAGACAACACAACGAAAGGCCGAAGGGGACACTACAACGTTCCTGATCAAAAGAAAGCAAAGCCACGCACTGTGGGTTTCGGGAAGAAAGGGATGAGTCAGAGCAACTTCAGCCTGGCCTGAGCTCTGGAGCTGCGCTCATCTTCCCGTTGACAGCGCTAGAAAACATTTACCACGCTTGCTGTGGTGATCTCTAAAGTGGCAGCAATGAACCCCAGATTAAATCTGTAGGTTTTTAAATACACATAATAATTATAGCCGAATTTCTTTAGAGAGAAATTTAGTTTCCTTGGGGAAAACTATTATTAGCAAAAACATAAGAACAGGACAGAGGTCTGCCTATGAAATATAACATTGGAGAGCCTTACGGCTAGAGGTATAGTAAAAAGAAGACTTTATAGAAAGAAACATATCAATTAAGAAATCTTCATGATTTAATTGGGGAGTAATGTGAGGTGATTTTTACAATGGGAGGGGGAGCCATATTTAATCCATCTTTATTGGAACTGCTTATTTGGTGTGCTTCGCATGGACAACAGGCATGCGTGGACAGGTAACTAGAACTCGCAGGAAAGCCTGAGACAAGATTCAAATTGGAGGAGAAAAGGAGAAATTAAAAGGGGGTGACTACTTTCCTGAGATTATTTAATAAAGAACAAGTCATAACGGAAGCTGTGGGTACTCCACGCTGCACTCTATGGCAAACCTCCCCAAAGCTGAGAGCTGGGGGACACATCTCAGCGCCTAGAGGTTTAGACTTCTCTGCACTTACCTCTAAGATGGCATTGGAACACGACCTCCATACGCAGCTGATAGATAAATGTCCCGGGTGTGAAATGAGGACTTAACAAAGTTCTTATTTTTTTATTCGACATCTAACAGTTTGGAGAATGACGACCTACTTGCACGAGCTGACTAGCAACACCATACCTGAGCGGTAGGGGTGGGGGTGCAGCCCCCTTTTTCTAATGCCTTCGTGCAGAACGAGCACACAAAGTCTCCATGGGTCAGTCAAAAGAGGACTATCCCCATCCAGTCAGATCTGGACGGCATCCAGATTCCAAGCTTTTGTTCTGGTTGGAAGGTTGAGCTAAACTCGGATTAAATTTAATAGGATTAGGTATAAAGTTCCACTTGTATTACTTGTGTAAGACAACTAATTAAGTTGCAGTAGGCCTGGGCTAATAACAGTTTCTGTGGAAAAAAAAAAAAAAAAAAAGACTGCAGGCTTTATATATACCCCAAGACCTCGGTTGGAGTCAGGAGTGAAATGTATTTGGTAGGGAAAGTCAGTTACGGTGATTGACAGAGGAGTGGCGGTGAGAGAGCTATAACCAACCGGAGCCCGCATCAGACAGACGCCCTCGATACTTCACAACTAGACCTGCATACGTGCCATTGGATGCTGCTAGATCTGTTGAGTCTGGGTGGATTCGTTACTTCCTTTGGGGAATTTTTTATAATTGGTGGATATTTGGAGCATTAGAAATCAATGAAAGAAACAGTATTAAATCATTAAATCTTGAAAAGATCATTTCCTTCCCACTCAGCCCGCCTAAGAAACAGTGTATGTGTTGTAGCTTGCCCTGTAACACCATTATTTTTTTTTTCTTGGTTTCATCAGTGCTTGGAAATCTCAGTATGGCATGATTTTGGCATCAGAAATTATTTAGGGAAAACTTCAGTTCTGGAGTTAATAGTTCTACATTGAGCTCCTAAATGTGTCAGAATCATGGTAAATATTGTAGGGTAGGCATTCATCAATATTTCATAAACCCTAAACAAGGAAAAGGATCCAAGAACTCTCTAAAAAGATATATTTTTATGTACATGTAATTTTTTTTTCTGGGAAAGGCTCCAACACGTTCATCAGATTCTCAAATAATATAAAACTTGGACGTCTCCCGTAGCACCTACACAGCTCGTCTCTCTCCTCCTGTATAAGCAGAGAGGCACCTTGACCCTGGCCTTCTGCCTTGCTATGAGCCCCCACACCCCAACCGATCTTCCTTGAAATGCCAGTGACTTCTACCCATTGAGACTTGAAAAGAGTCACAGACAGGGTTCCAAAATTGTTTTAATTGACAGCCCAGCCTCAGAGTAACCGTGAACTCCCTTTTCCCATGTCTTCACACCCTGTGACAAAGCTAGTTGTGTTTGGAAGAGCGAGCCTGCCTCTTGTTGCTTTGAGAACCCCGGTTATGTTTTACTCCCCCCCCCAGTGTGTGAGTACAAATTTGGTCTTCTCCAGGAATATTTTGTTCTGAGGTAAGTTCCAGAGAAGCCTGACCTTCTCAATGGGATGTGTGTTTCATGTGGTTTTTCTTCTCCTTGCAAACTCACAGGGTGCCAAAGCGTGTTTTCTGAGGGACATTCCTTTCTCGGCCATCTACTTCCCGTGCTATGCCCATGTGAAGGCTTCCTTTGCAGATGAAGACGGGCAGGTCAGCCCCGGAAGCCTGCTCTTAGCTGGTGCTATTGCTGGTAAGTCTTATCCACGCGGCACAGAGCTTTCCCACAGCCCCACCCCTAAACCCTCCAGGATCTAGCCCGACTCCACCCGTGTTACACAGATAGGGCTTTTTTCTGACAGTTTTCCACTGAGTCTATGTGACTTTCTTTGACTAGCTTCTAGAAGGCAGATGAGAAATTAATTTGTACTTTGCCACGTTAGATCATTAGAAGAACTTCAGCTTTTAGAATGTGTTTGCTAGTGATTCGTTCATTTTTATCTATTTCTTTGTTTCTTTAGTTTCTGTGATACTGATAGATTCTAATTCAAATTCCGTATTATTTCCTAATTTTTACTTAGTAACACAAAAATAAAAATGGTTTGACCTCAACTTTTTAAAACATTAAAGGCTCATACCCTAAAGGTTATCTAAACAAATGATTACATGTAAGCTTGTCCAGAATATAAGCAAAACGTATAGTTTGAGGAAGTGTAATAAAACTAGAAATAACTAGGGTTAGGTTTTTTTTTGGTTTTTTTGTTTTTGTTTTTGGAGACAGGGTTTCTCTGTGTAGCCCTGGCTGTCCAGGAACTCACTCTGTAGACAAGGCTGGCCTCGAACTCAGAAATCCACCTGCCTCTTCCTCCCGAGTGCTGGGATTAAAGGCGTGAGCCACCACTGCCTGTCTTAGATTTATTTCTTGAAGTGCCTGTCAAGTCAGGAGCTAGATGTATTTTAGGGAATCATAGAAGTGACTGTCTTCTGTCTTTAGTGCTGTGCTGGAATAAATAATTCTGAATATTACACAGAAAAATAGGGACTTAAAAATAGATACTGATTATCAGCACAGTGGGGGAATCAGTGCTTGGCTTTTGGGAAACTCCTTGTCCTGAGATTCTAAGGGAAGAATCTGGCTATATTAGCTCTTTAAGTAGTAACAAGCTTGTGACAGGTTAACAAACCCTAGGGCAGTCCTGAGCTTCCTGGCTCCAAACATTTTTGGTAGACATGTTGTGCTCCTCAGATAGGAGGTTAGAACTGGAAAACAAGATTGGAGGTGAACCCCAGCTTTGAATCGCTACTTCATGCCTCCATCTTCTGCAGGAACCCCAGTGGCAGGAAGTTGTACCACTTCTCCTTTAGCCTTAACATTTTCTTCCTCAAAGGCATGGATGCTGCGTCTATGAGTCTGGGCTGTTATGTCCTGGGTGACTGAGGATTTAATTGCTGAGTAAGAAGATCCAAACACCAACACTAAGGAAGCAAGATCTGGAATACAGAATCCCTATTTCCATTTCCAGCTCAGCCATTTATTTGCTGTGTCCCGAGTTGTCATTTACATACAGAAATATGAGGAAAAAATGGAAAGAAGTCGTTATATAACTTATTTCAGACTGGCCAATCGAAGTAAAGTTAGGGCCGCGGGAAAAGTAAGGGCCACGTACTGATGACCCTTTGACCAGTCCTTGCTTCACCAGACTTGATTTCCTCAGCTTTGAGTAGAGATAATACTATAAAGTCCAGGATGTGTCACAAAGAGGGGAACATCATGGGAGCTCTTAGCATAGTGTCTATCATGAATCATGTATTCAGGAAATAATGTAGACTGAATCTAGATTCTAGAAGAATTGGCCCATCAAGTCACCCCACAAGTACCAGATAGGAGGTTAAGGATGAGTAGCAGAGCTCAGCTCAGGATGAAGGACTCACATAACCTTTTTTTCCTCAAAGTATAGAAAATAGTTCACTCTTCTCTCAGGGAAAACAGGCACTGGGAACAAATTTCATGTCTGTGTAGGAGTGTGCTAGCTAGCACATGTTGCTAGAGCTGAACATTTCAACATTTCTTTTCTTTTTTTTTTCTGATTATGCAAGTGATGCAGCTTGTGGTAAAATATTTAGAAAAGGTAAGTATTATCCATGGTTCTATTACCAGAAGAGGGTTTCTATTTAATTTAATTTTTTATTAAAATTATTCATGTACTTTATGAAGTTATGCATATATACATACGCCCAGGTATACAGAGCCCAGAGGACATGGTGACGAAGTGTGGCTCTCAGGGATCAAACTTGGATTAGCAGGCTTGGCAGCACTTGCCCTAAACCCTGAACCATCTCTCCAGCCTCTTGGCTTTTGCCTACTTTCGTGGTTTTTGATGGAGTTTCAGTCACACTGTACTTCATCTCGTCAGCATTGTTGACTATTGTAACGTGGTGCTTAGTGGCATGTGCTATGGGATCTGGCTGCATGGGTCAGATTCATTTCCCCACTTAGACCTCTGGGACTCACACAAGCCATTGATTCCCTCGTGGCCCACTTTGGGGGAAAAGAACAATCTTAGCTTCACTAGAGAATTAAGTGGAATAAAAAGACAAAGATTTAAAGTAGTTGACATCATGTCAGTATTCAGAAATATATAACTATAGTGATTTTCTTATGCATATAATTTTGAACTCCTTAAACATAGTTTTAACTGCTGGATAATCATACCCTTATTTTTCATTATAATTTTTGAGATTATAATATAATTATATTATTTCCCTTTTATGTCTGCAGTCCTTCCTAAGTCTATGTTGTTGCCCCTTCCTTTTCAAACAGATGCCTCTTTTTTTCTCTTAACGGTTTGTCACATCAGTGTGTGTTCTAAATACATAAATTTAACCTGCTCATGTTATTTTATGTTTATCATGCTGTATTATGTGTTTTCAGAGTTGACCATTTGGTATTGGATAATCAATTAGTGTGTTCTTCCTGGGGGAAGACTATTTTTCCTACTTTCAACATTCCTTAGGAGTCTATGTTAGCAAGACTATTGACGTCATCCTTGTTCAGCTCCTGTTTAAGCACCCCTGTTATTAAGACTTCGCGGAGACACAATATGAAACCAAACTTTATGTTCATCTGGCTTCCACAATCTATCTGCCCCTCTTCCATGAGTATCCCTGAGCCTTAGATACAGAAACTGGATTACGGATCTATCAGTTGGGACTAGAATCCATCACTCGGCATTTTGATCAGTTGTGGTTTTCTGTAGTGGTCTTTGTTGGAAAGAGAAGATTCCTTGATGAGGGTTCAGAACTACAGTTATCTGTAGGTACAAGGAAAAATACTTAGACTGTAGTAAAGAGTTATGCTTCTTTACTAAACTGGCAAGTGTAGGTTTTCCTCCAAGATCTATGACTTTACTAGTCCTAGGAAGTTAGCTAGGTATCCAGCAGAAGGCATGATTCTATTTCCTGAATTAGGTCCAATTAGAAAATTGTTGGTTACCACCAAGGTATGTGTGCTACTACTGCACTGTTAGGGCTATAGCATCATACCAGTGGTGGTTCAGAGGCATCACAGTTGGGTAGTTGACTTTTGGTTCTCCCCTCCTTTGGAAACCTGCATTCTGGTTCCATGAAACATGGTCCACAGGAAGAAAGCTTTTAGGTACTATCACAGCTCAGATCCTCTTGGTCCAATGTCTAAAGTAGATGGTGTCTTCAGGCATAGAACCTTACCCTTTCTCCCCTAGGCGGCAACCAAGGACACCAACATTAGCCTATGTTTTGGGACTCTCTTAGACAACACCAACCAGCAACTCAAAAGAGGGTGTTTCATGCCTTGTGTTAAGGTTCTTATTAGATAGCTTATGGTTCTTGGGGATGGCATCATCAGCCCAGATGGAAAATTTTCATTCAAACTCTTTGTGGATATGTATACAGACACTTGTATATGTTATAGGTAGTTTTCAGTAGATGACTAATGGTAAAGCTCTTTATTATCTTTTCAGATACCCTTAGTTATTTTACTCTCCTCGCTCCCTTGGAGTTTATCTCTCTCCCTCTAGTTAAAGCCTTCCCACACTCACACATCAGCATCCCTCTCTACTTTCCTAGTTTTTATATATTCTCTTCCGAAGATTTGCACCTAGGAACATCAGATGAGACGAAACATGTAATATTTGCCTCTCTTTGTCTGGGGTACCTCACTCAATATGTTCATTCTTTCCTATATTTTTTATAGTACCGTTTCTTTCTTTGCAGCTGAGTAGTATTTCATTGTATTAGTCAGGGTTGTCTAGAGGAAAAAAAACTTATATAATGAATCTCTTGATAGTAGATAGATAAAGATAGATAGATAGATAGATAGATAGATAGATAGATAGATAGATAGATAGATAGATAGAAAAAAGGAATTTATTGTAGTGCCATACAGCCCGAGTTCAGCTATTCCAACAATGTCTGGCTGTGAATTCAGGAATTGCTCAGTCCACAATGATAGATGCCTCAGCTGGCCTTCAGAATAAGCTGGAACCCCATAGTAGTGGGCTCTAATGCTGATGAGCAAATATATGTGCAAGCAGTCAGAGAACAAAAGCTTCCTTCTTCTATTCTTTATATAGACTACCAGCAGAAGGTATGGCCCACATTAAAGGTGTGTCTTCCAAGCTCAAGACCTGGATCAAAAATGTGTGTCTTCCTACCTCAAAGGCCCAGTCTGGAAGTGGATTCACCCACTCCAAACGTAGTTTAAAAAAAAAAAAAAATCTCTCTCAGGTGTTCCCTCCATTTCTGAATTGTAGTTCATTCCAGATGAGTCACGTGGACAACCAATAATGGCCATGACACCTATTGTGTATATGTTGTACATTTTTATGATCTATCGAGTGCCTGAGTGATGCCCAAGGAAACACAAACATAATGCTGATGGAAATGATGAAGACAATCCAGGATTTAAAAATAGAATTCAATAAAGAGATAGAGTCATATGCCTCTTACTAACATATACTTAGAACTTTCCAAATTACCGAAACTTTTATATAAATGATTTTATTAATACCAGCAAATCTTTAGGCTTAAACACTCTCCTATTTTGGATTTGATCTCCTTTTTTGAGAAATAGATTCTTGGATCTAAGGTTGCTGGTAGAAAATATGAATGGTTTTTGTTTGTTTGATTGATTTTTTTTTTCTTTTTTACATGAAACCACATTAGTCTTGAGGTTCTGGGGGCATTACCACCTCTGTGCTGGTGTTTAGCCCCACAGCCATCCTGTCCCTTGTGCACTCACCTGGTGTGCTAGTCAGGGTAACAACTGCTGTGCTGAAACACCACAACCTAAAGCAGCTAGAGAGGAAACATTTGATCTGGCTTACCCTTCCACATCGCTTTTCATCCCTGAAGGGTGTGAGGTTAGGAACTTAAACATGGCAAGAACCTGGACGCAGAAGCTGGAGCAGAGGCCTTGGAGGGGTGCTGCTTATTGGCTTGCTCAGCCTGCTGTCTTATAGAGCCCAGGACCACCAGCTTAGGGATGGCACCGCCCACAGTGGGCAGAGCCCTTGTCCATCAATCGTTAATTAAGAAAATGTCGCCACAGGCTTGCCTATGTTCAGATGTTATGGGGCCATTTTCTGAACTGAAGTTTCCTCTTCTCAGATGACTATGGCTCATGTCAAGTTGACATAAATCTAGCCAATGTACCTGGGTGTTTGTAACTCAGAGCTTTTCAGCTTAAAACACATAACTGTATGTTTTGGGGTGTGGGCCAGGAGCATTTTTAGGGGGTGTCTATGGATTGAGGTCCGTTTCAAACTCCTGGGAGGGAAGAGCTGCTGGCATCAAAGATTTGATATTTAAATAATTCAATTCTTGGTGCCTTGAGAATATAAAGTAGTGGGACAGGTCTGGGTAGTGAAGTGCACATACTCATACAACTTTCTTCCTGAATGTCTTAAACTGCTAGAAAATACAACAGCATCTGTACTCAGAAAGCAAGCCCCCTGCATCTGAAATTGGTGATGTGTCATAGACTAGAACTGGCAGGAAAAACTATTGATAGTGTAAAGTGTAAGTGGAGACCCTTGACCTCCTAGTAAACAGAAGAATGTATTCTAAAAGGAGGAAGCCAGCAAGCTGCCTTTCTGGAGGCCTAGCCAGCCTGGCCACTCCCCGTGACACCTAGAGCTTAAGGAAACATTTGTCTGCAAGTTAAAACTGAGAACTGTAACTTAGAGAATGGGGCCATTGGCCTGGTAACGGCTCGTGTAGAACTGGAAGAGGAAGCAGGACAGGGCTTAAGCTCATGTCAGACCTTAACCACAGGTGCGGCAAAACATAAATTAACAGCTTTTCCTCAGCGGAGTGGAAAATGAAGTATTCTCACTACACAGTTCAGCTGGCTTTCCACGCGTCCGCATTCGGGAAAGCTCGGCCCTGTAGCCTGCCTTAGCCTCTTCAGCATAGAGCGCTCGCCCATCCAAAGGGGAAGCGGTAGGGAAGTATGTCTGGAGTGTGGTAGATGCCACCCAGGGCTGAGTGCAGTGCGTGGACAGCCTTTTATTTGATCCCAAGTATCAGTAGACAGCCAGCCATGCTCAGACAGGAAGGGGTAGCAGGGCACGTGAACTGAAAAATTACAGAGAAAACGGTAATTTAGGGACCGCAGGGGAACTTGCAAGAACTGTAATTGGAAGCTTGGAAAGGGGGTTCTTTTTATCTTACTTTTTATTCTAAAATAAAAGTAAGTCCATAGGAAGTTGTAAAAACAATATAATAATCTTTCACCCACTCTTTCTGGGAATGTTGTATCCTTCATAACTATCAGACAAGGTCAAACTCAGAAAATTGACATGTAACACATGTCAGAGTCCTGTGGCATTTTTAATTTATTTTATGTGTTCATTTGAGGATGGACCCAAGGGTCGAATGCAATGATTACTTGATTCTCTTAAGACAGTTTCTCATTAGGAGAACTGAGGCTAACCTTTGTAGACCCAAGTGGTCTTGAGTGGTTTTTTTGTTTTTTAATTAATGAAACGATCGTTGAAATTAAAAATCTCTATGGTTCTAAATGATAAAGCAGAGATGATCAAAGAAAACCAAGCTAGGCCACATTTAATGGTGCTTACCCATAATCCCAACACACTCAGAAAGCTAAGGCAGGAGAATTAAGAGTTTGAGGACAGCCTGAGAACCTGTGTTAAGTAAAGAATAAAGAAAAAAAGAAAAGGACCTTTAGGAAATAAAGACATGGGAAAGACCACCCCCTCAGATATGGCATAAAAATACAGAGATAAAAAAAATCAGAACTAAAAGGGCATATAACATAGGTGTACTGTCTGTTTAAAAGATATTACCTTGATGTCAGAATTAGGAAGAAGGACAGAATCAGGTGATTAAAAGATGAGTTTCGAGTCTGCAACAGTACCTCCCACTTGCCCAGGACATGAGGTGTGGACCACAGCGATGTAGCATCCAAGGGGAGGACAGAGCCTGCATCTGCTTACGAGGGGTCCCTTCTTGGCAGCCAGATCAGAATTTAAGAAGGACCCATGGGATACTTGAAGCAACGTTGACAGAGAAAAGTTGGGGCTGGAAAAGCTGTGAATCAATCCAAATTGTCTCTGATGCTGGTGTTTGTACTTAACTGTGCAAGAAGACACGTGAAGGAAAGAAAGGGGATGTGAGCATATTAGAGTCGCACCCATGTGGCAGATACATACATGCCACAGCTATGTATGTATTTATCTAGTGGAGAAATGGAGATCAAACAGTTTGGAACTGGAAGTGGAGGAGACAGAAACATATACAGGACATGAGGAACAAGTCCAGTAGCCACAGTCAGCAGAAATGGATCCAGTGAAAAAATCGAGGCTTTCAGTTCATCTTTAGAAGGAAGGATACGCAGCGGGAGATTTTTCTCCCCCCACCCCCTTTTTTTTTTTTTTTTTTTCCTTTTGGTTTTTCAAGACAGGGTTTTGTTTCTTGGTGTAGCCCTGGATGTTCTAGAACTCACTTTGTAGACCAGGCTCGCCTTGAACTCAGAGATCTGCCTACCACCTGAGTGCTGGGATTACAGGAGTGCACCGTCACTGCCTGGCTGATTTTCCTCCTTCTTAATGAATAACTTTATCAAGTTGCTGTCAGTCGTCAACCTAGTAGGTTGATCATATCACTAATAGCTTAAAAGTGTAATGTGGAAAGCCTTAACTTGGACCTAAAATAAACACATAACAAACCTTTAAGCCTTAAATGGAGAAACCACAAAGTTATTAATCCTAATATAATACTTATAAAAATGAATGTCTCTGTCCCCAGAGCTGTCTGGGTTCTCCAAGTCAAGTTTTCTTCTTGCTGTCGGCGATCGTCTGTAGTTGCTGACTCCCTGGAAACCCCACAGTTGTTGTTATTGGCCTCTGAGCACCTCGTGTCATTCCTGTTGCTGAGGCTATGGGTAGCCCCTAGGGCTACGTGTCCATGAGTCTCCTCCATAATGAGTCAAGCAGGCTGCCCCTCCCTCTTCCTGTGAGGACACAGAAGATGCCTTCCTATCTTCTGGTCTCCTCTTCTTGCACACTCAAGCCGTTTCATCAATGTGGCGTTAAGGCAGAGAGTGACCTGGCCAATTGATTCATAATCTTTGCCCACTTGGGCCTGGAAAACCAGTAGCTGTCAGATGACCAAGCCCTTTGCAGGACATTTGACTGCAAATGTCTAGCCAGCTTTCAGAGTAGCTGAACTCAGCTTTCCAAGTTTAATGTCAACCCCATTCCCCACTACAACACACCCCTGAGAAGTCTACACAACGTGTCTGTAACAGTTCTGAGAGCCGAGATGCCATCCATTTGAGGGTGTGGGGGCTACAGACGAGATGGCTGGGCTTGTGTTTGGGTTTTAGGATTTTTAGCACACACCCCCAGCACACACACATACATCAATCTGCTTTGCCGGTCATCTTGTTAAGTAGTTAATGTGTTTCCTTTCAGCATTTCATTCAGACATTTGTATTCGACTTGCATGTATTCTTCATACTCTCCTCCAGCATTCTCTTGTGACCAGGAAATGCGTATGAAAAGTACTTTCGTGGAAAAAGTGTCCTTCGTTATTACCCCCATGTACTTCACAGCACCACATGACCGTATCTGTAGCGTGGTTAGGAAGACTTCATTTCATGTCTAGAGGAGACTCCCTGCTAAACTCTCTTTAAACCAGGGGGAGTGAAGCAAAATGGCCAGTGTGAACAGTGGGTTTCTAAGCATCTTTCGTGTTTCCTTTCATCATGTCAGAAGATAAATTCTTGGCTCAAAATTACAGCAATCCCTCCAAGCTAATAGGAGCCCAATGCTGCTTCTTAGATGAACACTGGATAGAGAGTCAACGTCACGTATGTAAAAGGCAGTGTTTGGGTAATGACTGTGCCTAAGAATTAGTGTTAGAGGAGTTGAGTGGAGATGGAAGGCGAAGAGACGCTCGCTGCTCTTCCGGTAGAAATGGGAGCGTGTAGTTCCCAGTTACACCCTCCCCCTCCACACATACACACTTGCAATGTGACTTTAAAACTGTCTGTTGAAGGATGAGATGGAGTTCTAAGCCAGACCATGTTGGTTTGGACAGAAATTCTTACAGAATTATTAAGCCTTAAAAAAAGCAAAGGAGATTTATGCATCTGCATCTGACCAGTTTGGTTTGGAATAGGTTCATAGTGGAAAAGTAATAAAACCGTAAGAGACAGTGTCTTCTGAATGGTCTCCATTTTAAAACTCTCAACTTGGGCTGCCCCAGTTTTGGATAAAAATGACTGTAAAGAAATTGACTGTAGGTAATTTTGGAAGGGACTTGTTGTTGTTGTTGTTGTTGTTGTTGTTATCCTTTCGTATCATTTACCAGCCAGTATTAAGTTTTAAGCTTTCTCTTTTAAAGTTTTCTAGATATATCGATTTTGGGAGAAATATGTGTGTGCAAGTCACAAACAGGCCCCCGGTGTTTGCTTAGCTATCAGTAGAGCCTTCTGGTAGGGAGTGGTTGGGGTTTTGGTGTGCAGGGTAGCTGGATGTGTGAGGGAAAGCAGCATCCTGTGGCTGCCAGCAGCCAGGAAACCATGAAGAGGAAACACATAATAAGCTTCGCCTCTGAAAAATCAGACCTAATAACTTCATGAGGTTCTGATTTCAACAGGGAAAAAAAAAAATTTTTTTTTTTTTTGAAAACCACTTTCTCTGTTTGTTCTCAACCACTTGAAATAGTGTTACGGATAAATAATTTCTTAAAAATATTTATGTATTTAAGAATAGAAACAACAAATGAAAGTGGGTGGGGGGGTGGGTCCTTGCAGACAGAACTGTCACGTTGTGCTCCTCCAGAGGACAGCAAAATAGGCATTTTATTGCACTGGCTGCTTAACTTTCTTTCCACGGCCAGCAGTTCAAAGCACAGTTATTTTTATATAGTGAGCATGTGAGTGGACTGACATGGCGTTGTGTCTCGACTCCAGGTATGCCTGCGGCATCTTTAGTGACCCCTGCTGATGTTATCAAGACTAGATTACAGGTGGCTGCCCGGGCTGGCCAAACCACTTACAACGGTGTGACAGACTGCTTCAGAAAGATACTTCGAGAAGAGGGCCCCAAAGCATTGTGGAAAGGAGCTGCTGGTACGGAAGTAATTGGTTCTTAACTAATCCTTTGGTATCAGGGAAATTTCTTAAGACTTTAATGGTGTCTGTTATTTCCCCCTTGGTCGTAGCTCGTGTCTTCCGCTCCTCGCCCCAGTTCGGTGTCACCTTGCTTACTTATGAATTGCTGCAGCGGTGGTTCTACGTCGATTTTGGAGGCGTGTAAGTGTCATGGCGAATGCACTGCTAAATGTCCACAGCCTCTAATACTCGGTTCTCATTGAGGAAAGTGCAGGGGGCTGACTGTCTCCTGTGACAGGGCCCATAAGGTCATTCCAGGGAGCACACAGTTGACTGGAATTCAATCATCTCTTCATGTTGCATGCTTTTATTGGTTTCTACTGGTATTTTTTAAAGAGTCAGTTGACACTCCCTTTATTCTCTTCATAGGAAGCCCGTGGGATCCGAGCCGGTTCCTAAATCCCGGATTACTCTGCCTGCTCCCAATCCTGACCACGTAGGGGGCTACAAACTGGCCGTTGCAACATTCGCAGGGATTGAGAACAAATTTGGACTTTACCTACCTCTCTTTAAGCCATCAGCATCTACCTCAAAAGTGACTGCTGGGGACTCCTAGAGGGACTGACCTGGATGTGGCTGTAAAATGATTGGAACCACAATAAGCCTCATCTGGGTCTGAGGCCTGGCTCCGCCCCTTCCACATCTGTCCCATTTAAATTCAGGTCTATGCTTCCTATATTAAATGCAATCATTCATTTTTCTGGATGTTTTTGTAGCAAGATCATGTGGAATTATTCCTAATTATCCTTTGGAACTCTGCCCACAACCTGTGTTTGTATCTTTTAAATACTGGGATTTGATCAATACTAACTTGATCTGGAGTAAGTCTGAAGGGAAATTAAGGAGGTCTCCTACCTGGATGATGGTCTCACTAACGCTACTGAAAGGCGGCCATGGCTTCCAAAAGAGTTCTGAGTATGTTTAAAGTGGTAGGAAAGCAAGGTATATATTTATAAAAATGAAAAACACGAAAGGGAAAAAAAAAACCCAACAAATATCTAGCCTGGACTCAAATTTTAAACATGCACAAATTTGGCCTCTGGATTGTATTATGAAGGTTTTATGTGAAACATGTTTTTTCATAATGAAAACCACATTCAGGATGTTTGGTAATCATATTCTCTTAGTATCCCCAAGTCTACCAGGGAAAAGTCTCGAACGTTAAGGAAGTGCTTTTGGCCTTTTTATTTTAGAGACAGAAGAAACACAATTCTACTCCTGAGTGTACTGATTTGAGATAAATATGTATATGATGAACACATGCTGATTCCAATTTTAATAGACACTGTAAAAATAATGTATACCCCTTTTTGCTGGTACCACCCTCCTCAAGACCCCATGGTTGGCACCCATTTGCCTCAAAAATCAATTTTCTCTTGAATCATGTCAGACAGATATACTCTTAAGTTTATAGTTCATTTGGGGCGCCTTGTTTCATGGCCAGAGGCTTGTGTGTCTGTGAAGAGAAAAATAAACTATTTTTAAAGCTACTGATTGCTTGCTCTTGTATGTTTCCACGATGAATGTCAGAAATATTGTCATTAGTGGACTCTTAAAACTCTTCGTGCCATGTTTGGGGACACTGTGTTCCCACTGAAGCTGGCTTTCAAAGGAACGTGTGGGCTCGTTTTCATGGTTCAGAATGAGTAGGAGAACACACACTTCACTCCGAGTAAGGAGAGAGCTACTGAACAGATTTACTCACCCTAGCCATCATTTGGTTTTTTTGTTTTGTTTTTTCAGATTTATTTATTTTATTTATATGACTGCACTGTAACTGTCTTCAGAGACATCAGAAAAGGGCATCATCCGATTCCACTACAGATGGTTGTGAGCCACCGTGTGGTTGCTGGAAATTGAACTCAGGATTCCTGGAAGAACAGTCAGTGTTCTTAACACTCTGAGCCTTCTCTCCAGCTCACCCTAAACATCTTTAATACTTAAGACAGTTTGTGTGTTTGGGAAGCATCTGTGCGCCTTTGGGGGTGAGGTGTACGTTTATCTGTAAGTGCTTGGATATGAGTGCACATGTCTGGAAACCGGGGTTTAGCACTGGATGACTTTCTTGCTCATGCCATTTTAATTGCTGAGAGACTCTAGTGGAATTAAAGCTTGTAAGTTTGGTGACCATAAGTGGTCAATGAGCTCCAGAGAGCCACCTGTGCCTTATTCCCAAACATACCACCTGTTCTTGGGTACCATGTGAATGCCTCCGCCCTGGATTTCTATGTGATTGATAGATCCAAACTCAGGTCCTTATGTTTGCACGGTGGACACCTTATTAACAGGGCCATCTCCCCAGCCCAGCTTGCTACAATTTCTTCTCATGATGATTAAAGTGACATAAAGCTACAGTGGAAGTTGGACATAAGAACTATGCTGTGATATCTGTAATATAATTTACTACTGGATTACACCAGAAGCAAATCTCGCGCTTTTTTTTTTTTTTTTTTTTTTTTTTTTTTTTTTTGGTTTTTCGAGACAGGGTTTCTCTGTATAGCCCTGGCTGTCCTGGAACTCACTCTGTAGACCAGGCTGACCAAGAACTCAGAAATCCGCCTGCCTCTGCCTCCCGAGTGCTGGGATCAAAGGCGTGCGCCACCACGCCCGGCTGCAAATCTGGCTTTATCTAACCCTTGTTAATGTTTGCCTCATTGTGATGACTTTGGAAAGGAAGTGAATCTTACGAATTGGTGGTTACTGTCAACAGCAGTCCTCACCCAAAGTCGGTGCCGATTGATCTGCTGGGGTTTGTGAGGGTTCTTAGTCCCTGAAGGTTCCCATCCCTGTCCCTGCAGTTCAAGCTGGAAATCTTCAGCATCACAGGTTTTTGATCTGCATGCCTGTTAAAGGTGTGGATCGTTACCAGAAATAGGACAAATGTGGTATCTACTACAGAGGAACCTCGAAGACCAGGTACCAGTTTGAGGATGGTATCAAACCCAGTGTTCCAGCTTTGGGCTTGGGAGCGTGGAAGGAAGCCCGAGTTCACGCATTCCCTTTTGACACTTGTAGGGAATTTTATAGAATATCAGATTTTGATGGAAAAAAAAAACCCCACTGACCCATATCTCATAAAATGCACATAGTCCACCCATCATCGCTTTATGAACTGTTGGTTTTGATGGGAGAGCATCTTGATTTGAATGAAGAAAAGAAGAAGAAGAAGAAGAAGAAGAAGAAGAAGAAGAAGAAGAAGAAGAAGAAGAAGAAGAAGAAGAAGAAGAAGAAGAAGAAGAAGAAGAAGAAAAAAAAGAAAAAGAAGAAGAAGAAGAAAAAGAAAAAGAAAAAGAAAAAGAAAAAGAAAAGAAGAAGCTGCCAGATGCCCAAGAGTCAATAGGAGATAGGATCACACTGTCCGTGTTTCTTTGAAATCCTTGACTTTTTCTGCTAGGGAGGCAGTGACTTGAGAGCCTTTGAAGGAGGCCTAATTTCCATGACTTCTGCTCAGTGGGTGGCATGCCTGTAACAGGCCTAGAATTGGCCTGCAATCACCATGCGGTAAGAACCACG
This sequence comes from Mus pahari, assembly GCF_900095145.1. Classification (NCBI taxonomy): domain Eukaryota; kingdom Metazoa; phylum Chordata; class Mammalia; order Rodentia; family Muridae; genus Mus; species Mus pahari. Next base: position 27,722,825 of record NC_034591.1, on the reverse strand, counting down.
TGAAATTTGTTCTGGGTTTTTCTTCTCCCCAAAGTGACAGCACAGTATGTTTGGAGCGGCGTGGCTCCTGTCATTGTTGCAGTCAGTCCCTGGACTGTGTCCCTCTTTAAGGGAAGAGGCACAGTAGTCATGTCGTTCCTGTGTGCATCCATGCCTTCCCTAGTATAGAGCCCTGGAGCCCTGCAGCTCTGTGCTTGGCTCACCCGGTGATTGCTTGGAAGGGGCGGGGGGGGGGGGGGGGGNNANNGNCCNNNTTTTNG